>NW_025933818.1:431128-478537 GCF_000764305.2 Hyalella azteca
AGATAAAGCTATGGAAAAATATATGTTCAGATTTGAAATGCCTAGCTCCTTATCGAACCCGGTGGAAGTCTAGTAGCTACTTCAAACTATCGCCAGTCATGAAAAGATCCGGTCATATGACACGAGTTTAGATCTATGAACAAGGCACGAAAAGGAAAAGAATCGGCGACAGGCCACATCACGCCTACACTTCAGCGCCGACATCACTATGTTATGTTATGTTAATAAGGGTAGAAAAAAATTGTTAGAAGAAATGATGATGGCTTTTTGAACTTTTCAGAGCATAAGTTACTGTCTTAGGTTTGATATAAGCCCTTATTTTACTACCAAATATTATTTTATTCTCGAGGAATGAAAATAAGACTAAATATTGTCGTCCAAAGTTTCAAATTTGTTTAGCATCATTATTAAAGTAATATAATAGGAGTGTAATGATGTAATATTCAGCATTAAACAATCGTTTGAACTTTTGTTTCAAAAATTTCACTTTATTATTTGGTAGGATTTTAAATTTAGGATTCCATTGTAATATTTAGAATATGATATTGTCCACTCCAAAGATTGCCCATAAGCAGTAGGATTCCTTCCACTATTATTAATATTCTGGTTCGACTAACAAAGTTTACCAAATAACTACATTTTCTTTGTTGGACACATAAACAGCGGGGACTGCAATAGTTAATTAATCGTTCTGCGCTCTGCTGTGTAGTGTGTACCGTCTGTCTAACAGAAATCAAACTTTCCGTTACTTAATTAACACTGTCTGTCGTGTATTCTCAAGCAGAAAAGTATGTATTTTGATACGATCATGATCATTAATGGACTTCTTGATTAGAGGTGAAAATATGGCAAATTTCATCGCATGGGAACTGGAGCCCACGCAGCTCAGGGGCGATGGTTCCAAACTTAACGATCTGGTAACCTTCACGTTCCACCAATGGCAATGCTCGGTAAACGAGGGCTTCTCAGGTAGTGTGTGCAAAAACCGGTATTACTTTAGATTAAGTGCATCCAAAAAACGGTTGTTTTTTTCTTTAATTATATATTTTTTGGGGTGTAGATTAAGAATCTGGAATCCGTTTTTGGCGGTCGGCATCGGAAATTTTTAATGGAACCTGTTCCAAACTGGACCTAACCTGCGAGGTTTTCGTTGATCGGCTAGGTTTTTTCCATGTTTGGAGTCCGTCCGGCGGCCGGAAAAACCTAGCCAATCAACGAAAACCTAGCAGGTTAGAAATTTAAGCAGTACGCCTGCTCAGTTCAGAACCTTACGAGGTAGAAGTCGCGAACTACAAAGGGGATTTATGGTACGAATGTGGTCGATACCTGGGGTTACGGGGCGGCTGGTGTAAAAGCAGTTTAATTAACGGTTCCAGATCTCAAACAATGACACACTCAAACTTTGAAAAGTATCACGTCCAAAAGCGGCCGCCGAGTGAACAATCAATGTTATTTTAAAGGAGAAACCAACCTTATAGGATAAAGTTCGGAAGCCACAATTTGCCATTAACCTGCAACTCAGAGGATCTTTTCATGTGTTTCTGTGTTCGTCAGAATCAGAAAACTTATTGGCTTTCACGTTCGTAAAGTAGGATTTCTTACATTTATAGGTCGCTCTACAATGAATGGTCAACGTCCCATAAAAACGAGCTCATGTACGAGTGTTCTAATCGCTGTTATTACCTTGTCCTTCCTTATCACTAAGTCACTTTAAGATGCTTATGAAGTCACTTTAGTATGCTTCAGATGGCCGGCCGTACGAAATGTAGATTCCCGTGCTGGTGGAGAACAATGCTTTGTTTACTCCACTTGGTTCAAGAGGTTTATTCCTGGCTTCCGATGCGAGATAACCAATTAGCTGATGCTCATAAACCATGTGAAATCAGGCTAAATGCTGGACGTTAGCCATGTTTATTTAAAAAAAAATAAGAACATGAACACTTAGCAACACGGTGTAGTCTGACGATGTTCGTTTTCGTACTATCACAGAATTATACTGTTGACGCTTACCAAGATTATGGTACCTATGAAGATGAACATTGGCAATGATTGACGAAACGTCATTTCGCTTTAGGTCATTCCTGACTGAATGATATACGTTTTGCCTTCTGTGCCCAGCACTGACTTGTGGGAACCAGCTTATAAGAACTCAGTTCTGCTCTCGCAAACAACTCTCCCTGACAAATTAAGCTCTGATTCAGGTTTTTCTTAAATCACATTGCCTTGATGCCAAGTTTGTCGTCAAGGGATGAGAGAGTATCAACACCGATGCTTGGTCCTATGAAACAAACATCATATCAGCTATGACCAGGCTTCACATGGTGCATGCATTTTTGATGGTAGTAGCAGATTCAACAGGTTTTAAAAACAGCAATGCGAATTGCAAACTTCGTTTTTGGAACCAGATTAAAGATCATCGGTTGCCATGAATGTATTGGTCCGAGATTATTAACGTTTAATTTTTATTAAATTCTACCGCTCCAAATCCCAGTGGGCAAAACATTATGGAACCATTTTTTGAACAACTGCTTGATTTCAGCCTGCATTTCCTCAGCAATTGTGAAACATTATTGAGGAAAGACACCGTTACCTGCATGACTTAGATCTCTGAATTTTGCACAATAAAATTGATGATTAGACGATTTTTTAGTGTGAACTCCGGCTTCGGACGTAAAGTCATTATCAAGTCTCTTGACATTCACATCGAGAGTTTTCAACAAATATTATGTTGAGTTCTATGAAATTGGCCATTTCATTGGTAATCAAAAGCTTTATTGTTGATTTTACGGCTTCTTATAGTCTAAACAGTGGCAACAACATTCAGTATCACACTAGCTTTTTGATTTATGCTATAGTTTGCTGTCTTCGTTCAAATGTGTTACATGCAGATTTCATATTTATTATATTTTTATGCTTTACACAGTTTTTCTCCTGTATCCGAGAAATTACAATAGATATTTTTTCATATGGCAGTCGATGTTGGAAATTTTTCTGTGGTACGTACGGTTGTGAAGGAGGTACAGGTTAAATGTAGAAAAAATTATCGGTAACGTCATCGTCGAAAAAATGAATGGCAGGCAATCACCAATCGCACTGCCTAACGGCAGTGCGATTCAACTTATCAGTATAATTATAATTAAAACTTTTATTAATATAATTATAATTATTTAATTATAATTAAAACTTCTACTTATCAGTATAATTATTATTGTCTGTCAATGATTTTATACCAATAGCTGTTGACTTTTAAAACAGCACAGTCGTTTATTCCATAACAAGTATCTGTGGCAGGGTGTGTGTGGGTTTATTCCATAACAAGTATAAATTGGCAGGCAAACAAGTGCAACCGACCTCACAACTTTCGGAACAGTGTATGTGTTAGAATTTCAGTTGTACACAGTACATTAATATTGCTTTCGAATCAGGTTCGTTCTTTCCTGGATAATTTCGGTATGAGATCTTGTGATTTGGCAAGCAGAGAGTGTGTAATGATGTGCGTAACTTGTGATGCTGTCGTGCAAATAAGAGTATTACTTTTCGACTTCTGTTTTTGTAGCCTGTGTTAAGAAAGGAAAAAAATCAGAATCTAACAAATCACTACCAAACGACAGTAAATAATAACTTTATCAGAAGAATTAACATAAAGTTCGTTATTTCTGGACCTTAAACAAAATAATATTCCTCACAAAATAATTCTGTAATCTGTCTTCCGTGACTGTGGAGTTTATAAATGAACTTGCACCTGGAATTTGCCAATCACAACAAAAAAAATTATTAGTTTGTCAAGAAGAAACCACTCTTTCATACTGATGATGTATGATTGAATTTGGCGAATAAATTACGATTGAATTTCATGAAATATTGCTGGACCTTGAGTAGGATGGTTCACGTAACAGATTGCCCTCGGACATTCACTGACGGGAATGGTTGAAACAAACTTGAATTATTAGACGACAGGGCCGTTCGCTGTTCAAGAGGATAGGCTGCGTTCAAAAGTGAACACATCGCCGTGTCGGCGAATACACGAACTATTATCTTTAGAAACACAAGCAAAAATGCTAGTTGTATTTGGACTGCAAATCTATCTGTGGTATTTGTGGGATTAGGACAGTTATACCTTGAAAGCAAAAATTTGCTTTAAAGGAAACTTCTCCCTATGATTGCAATACAAATAAGGAATTACCAATAAAAAATATAAGTTGCTCATTTATAGGTTGATTTTTAGCGTGAAAAGCAGGTTTTACACTTTATTTGATCATTAGTACGACGGGCCAACAACCCTCCGTTGCAAATAAATGTTGAATGTTTCGCGTAGGATTATGAAGGAATATGTCTATATTTCAAGTTTGCAATTTTCACACCTATCATTTGAAAATACAGGCGGGGAACTGCCAATTTTTTTAAATTTTACGAACACACCTTAACAGATTTTCTTATTGAGTTATTATAATTAACCAATTTCCCAAAATTAATTCATTCAAATAGTAAAATTTTCACGTCAACCTTGAAATTTGAAGCGCACTGCTTCTCCCGGAACTCATGTTCTGCTTCATTTACAATGTACACTTATCTGAGGAGACCATAATAATCATTATTTACAGGAAGATCTATTTACATTATTTCACTCCAAAACTTGCAGTGATGCACAGGACGATTTTGACTTCCGTCGGTTTTTGAGATTTCCTTTTATTATAAGAGTGGTTTGATTGAAAAAGAATACTTTATATAAAAACTTCTTTTTTATTTTAGTTTCTTCAGCTGTCTAATAATTAGTGCAAAAAATTTTAACCTATGTTTTGCTTATGTCCATGCGGAAATTACATTGAAGCAAGTTTGATCATTCAAGATGTGATGCTTCGACGTAAAATGTGCTCAATCAAAGTCGCAGAAATGAACTGAAATGCAATTTCAAAGTAATTTTTGGACTCCAGTATTCCACGATTAAAAAGATCTTCAGTCTTCCACGTCGTTTGTCGAAAACGATGCTAATTAAACTCTTAATTTTTAAGCAATTACCAACATTAACAAGGTTAAGCTAATGGGAGCAAATATATTTTATTCACGCAAGAACCTTAAAGTTAGAGAAAGATCGGAGCTTCCAGCAAAGTTGATTTCCAATTTTAAATGTCAGTCAATTAATGCTGGCTGCAGTCTTCACTGAATTACGTTTTGAAACATTTTTTCATTGACTAAAATCGTTGGTTAAATCTTATTTCAATTGCAACGAAACATGAGACTGACGTGGAGCATTAGCAATAATATTCACAATTAAGGGATGTATTGCTAAAAATTTAATATGATGCGTAAAGACCGATAGCCTGTTTAATTATTATGTACAAACTTGACTTGAGCTGGAGTGGAGTTTCATATGAGGTTGAATTATTGTTGTAATGTTACCTAAAGCGCATTTATTTCATGCTGAAGAAGTTTGTGCAATGGAAAAGATTATGTGTGGGCTGCTTTACCCAAGTTTTTGATGCAGTCCTGAGATTCAAAATGAGAGACTCATCATGATCCAGTTGGGGCTATCGGTAGGCTTTGGTTTTATTTTACCTGAAAAACCATGATGAAAATCCTTTCAACTTACTAAATAAATGATGTAAATCGTAAAATTGCAAGGTGAACGATCTCATCCCATACACCAATCCCACAATTATATATTTTTCTCATTCCTATATGTTTTAATTTGAGCAAATGAACAAATATACTTGAAATACTTTGAGGAAACAGGATTCAAGATTCATATATGTTGATTGCGAAATATATTTTTTAAGCGCTCTAACTAGGAATAGTAATGTGATAAAAATAAATTTTATGTTAAAGTTTATTTCATGCGATTTGTCTGGGGACAGCCCACGTCTATTTTTATTGTATTTTTATTCGTCTCTTGCACGATTGTTTGCTGCCAATCGCTTTTTTAACGATTGATCGAAGGAAAAACGTCCAGGGCATCATAATTCTTCATAGGACATTGACCAACAGTGACAAAAGTTTAGTGAAGGAATCAACAGGCTAAGAGTTACACACGCAGATGACCGCAGGCAGCGGCGGGGGACGTCGTGTGTGCCGAGCGGCTCCAGTGCAGCAGGACAGTAAATGATCGGGCATATTGTTGCACGACCGAGCATCAAATCAACGCAGTGAAGATTCGAAATTTGTGCCACTGAACTTTAGACCGTCATTATTAGAATAAACAATTTCAGAGAAGATGACATTTTCATCATTCAAGTTGCAAATTCCAATAATAGAAAAATGCATTTTTTTGAAGATTGGAATTTTCTGGACGTCCTCTGAGGAGTTGCAGTAAACTAATGATATTAGTTCAGCGAACTGGAGAATTTTTGGGTCTTCAATTGTGAATTTAATAAGAACTATTTTTTATTTCACGTCTGGTGGCCATTTTTCTTGCTATTTTTGATTATCTCTGCTTCTCGTGTCACATCAAAACGTGCAACAAAAAATATACAACGGAGAGTAAATCGAGGTGTGGACTTAGAGTGCAGTTTTTTTTAACTATTTTGTACTGAAGATTGGCCAGAATAAAAAAATTTTAATGAATAAAGAATACAAAAATATACTAATTTGATAAGGCATTTGTGTGCTCCAATTTACACTCTTTACCTATATTTTGCGATGAAAAATGAAATCATTCACAGGTGGCCGTTTATAAATTTCCGCGATTTTTATTCGAGACTACATTAATACATTTTTATCAAAAAAATTATTGATAGAAGTGATTTATCAAAAGTATTACTATTATTAATTTTAATTATCAGTCCGGCTTGTTGGGTCTAAATATGAAACTCTTTTTCTATGAAAATTTCAGCTATCATCCTAAGACCAAAGATAATAACTCAAGAAAATGCCGTTGATTTTAATCCTTTATCTTTTCGCTTGTGTATAAACTACAATACGCGCATTTTATTTCATACTGCACAGCGCTCTGCAGAACTACCATTGTTTATCATCAGCTAAGTTTACACTAAAAATTTTGGGCAATTTTACGCAAGTGTTCAGTGACCCAGAGTTCAAGATGCGCTGCATCTGTGCATCAGTAAACGGTAAACGCTCTTTGTCCATAGAAGTATCAGCATTCGATTCAATTAAGAAATCTATTCACTTTTTTATATCGATACGCTGATTGATCTCATAAGCCGCTTGACGAAGCCGCATACCACGAGATACTCCAGAGTTAGTCGGTTAACACTCATGCATGTTCTTTCTGCGGGGATTTAGGTAGTTCATTGTTGCATGAATACCTAGTTATAGCGATTATGGAAGCGTGATGAACTAATGCGAGCTCTGGACAATACTTCAACTTTGCGTTAAATGATTCCCCTCTTATCCGGTGAACTACCAGCCTCGGTTTAAACATAACTTGATGAAATTGTTTTGTCGACAATAAGTCAAGTCTCTGCACCCAATAGAAAGTTGATTCAGTTATCCATAAAATCGTTTTCTAGCTAGCCATATCCGAGAAAATTATTGCGAGTGTACTGGAAATTTTGTCACTCGTGTCACAACTGTCAACGACGTAACAATTGGTTATTCATTCCTATTTTTTCTACCTTACCAAAAACGCTCATAAGACAGTATTAATGTTTCTCAAAGTCATTTGGCCTCAATCTATTGAAAGGGTTATCAGGTTTTATTGGATAAAGTGATTGAAGAAATCACGTCTGAAGTGTAAATAGAGCATATTTCAATTCACTGGCGTGTGATAAGAAACAGGTGTGCGACACCGGACACTGGAGCGACACTGATACTACCGTTTTCAAATATGGTAGATGTGCCATATTTCATATTATTAATTAGATAACACAACCCAAGCTAGATTTAAAATAATTTAATTTTGAAAGGAGAGAAAAGCTGCAATTATATCAATCATCGAACATATATAATATTTTCATGTCAGAGGCCACTGATTTTTGCTCAAGGATTTTCAAATGTTTGTGTTTTTTCTAGCTGCAATTGCTTGAGAATAATCTTGACAATTTTTTACAGTATTCGATCCATCAGAATGTTTTTTAACGTTATTTATTGTACAGTATGTGTGCTCTTTTTAGCCAAGATTCAACGTCGATGCAGCGAACTAGAAACAACGCTGAAATTTTGATGAAATTGAATTTCAAGGTTACGAATTTGGGGATTGGTATCGAACGATTTTCAAGTATCATTTAAATTTGGATTAATTAACACAATTAAACGTTAAAAAGAATAGCTCAACCACTTCTTTCAATTTCGCAGAATAGGTAAATTATGGATAATAATTGGAATTCAACGTCGAGAGTTCTCGTGACTCGCCGAGTACCGTTCAGCTTTTAACGTCGATTTGACTACATGTGATTGTTGAACATTTATTGCATATATTAACACGCAATCGAGGTTGTTTCTATGTCAAATGATTGCTATGATGACTGAACTGAATTCTCTCGTCCCGTGAGCCTCCGTTCGTCTATTTTCAAGTATGCTTCTCAGTCGTAGTCACCTCTTGCTCCTGCTAGTTCTTTCAACAGGTGAGTGAAATGCATTAATTGCAGTACTTCTGAAGTTTGATAGTTGTTCTTCAACTCCATTAATATCATAAATGAATAATTTATTTTGGATATTATTGTTATGCAAAAAGGATTTTTTTCAATATTTAGGTTGCCTGATTTTTTCTTCAGTTTGTGCAGTAGAATGTTTAGTTGGAACTTCCGAAGGATGCAACTTGGAGTGAAGTGGAAAAATCCAAATACGACCTAAAAATGAGTTGAACCGTCATGTTATTCTTTTTGTGAATACACAGAGGGTGGATTAATTAACAAATTCATTCAATGAGCAATAAAATTTGTGCATTAAAAATTTTTATTTTTTCATAAATCCGTGAAAATATGGAAAATATCTTCTGTCGCTAGATGTATTTTGCCTTCAAATTTTCCCTTTTTGTAATAATGCTAAAGCTTTCGCCCAAAAATGTAGGTCAGAGATTTTTTATGTGCTATTTCACCTACACAGTTTAAGTCGCATGCAGGTGCCATGAGATTGCCATGACTGTGTCTCACTAAAGATTGTCATGATTGTCTCTCACCAAAGATTGCCATGTTTTTGTCTCACCAAAGATTGTCATGATTGTGTCTCACTAAAGATTGTCATGATTGTCTCTCACCAAAGATTGTCATGATTGCCTCTCACCAAAGATTGCCATGATTGTCTCTCACCAAAGATTGCCATGATTGTGTCTCACCAAAGATTGCCATGATTGTCTCTCACCAAAGATTGCCATGATTGTGTCTCACCAAAAATTGCCATGATTGTGTCTCACCAAAGATTGCCATGATTGTGTATCACCAAAGATTGCCATGATTGTGTCTCACTAAAGATTGTCATGATTGAATCTCACCAAAGATTGCCATGTTTTTGTCTCACCAAATATACAAAAAATAAAACAGCGAAAAGAAAACATGTCAAGACAATGTAATGATTATGCAAAATGATCTTACTAAAACTTTGCGCAAGCACGATTTTAGCACATGTCACTGAAAGTTCTATCAAACGCTTATGGCTACATAGATCTGTCTGATTTTTGGTGGAGAGATGCAGAAAAACATAGAGAGCAAATCCTGACCTCCCAAATTTTTTTAACTCTATTACTTTTCGGGTTACAGCCTTTCAAAGTTGAATATAGTTTTTTTGGACACCCGGTATACCGAATAACCCTCAGAGTATCTTATGATGATATAATAACTATGAGCGATGATTCATTCTCCTCGGTGTTTTGCTTTTTACAACTACTAGCTCGTTCGTACAAAATATAAAATAACAGGAAAGTCAGCAAAGAAAAACTGGTTTAAACTTATCCAAAATTTAGATCAAAACTTTCTTGAATGTGAAACTTTCGAATGTTCTACTCGGTGTTTTATGTGAATCTTGTTCAAATAAGTAGTGAAGGCTTCTTCTTAATACTTGCGCAAAGTATTGGCGCGAATATATGAAAATATTATGGGAATTATAATAATAAATTGAACCCTTTCATTCAAGGGTCAAAACGTCAAGAGTGATTTATTGAGCAATAATTCAATTTAAAAATTTTGTTCCGAAAAGCCTAACTTGTACAACTGCTATTATGGTTGTCAAATATTTTTCTGCATGCAGATAGATTTATAACGTAAAAAAATAAGCGAGTTTAATAAATAAATAACAATAAATAATAAATTTCAGATAGGTAATAAATAGCTATATAATATTCACACGAAATGTTTGCCAATAATTATACACCCGAGGGAAACTCAGCGGAGAGAAGCAAATTTTGGGGAAATTAACTGAAAAAATACCAAACGTAACAAGCATAAGAGTTGCTCGATATGACAATCCTCGACCGATATCGGCTCACAATTTGGTTTGAGGTTCTGTGGTAAGTGGATCAATTAGATACAATTTTTCTCAGCATCCCAATTATTTTTCTCGGCTGGATGCATCCCCGGAGATCTAACGGTACTTATTACTCAGCTCTAAGCACAGAAATAGGGCCGTCAAACTTTGCGCTTAACTTACAAAGCCGTCAAATTGGTGAATTCAGCATTGCACACAACAGCTCTTCAGTGATTTCCATTCTCTGAATGCGTTTGAAAAATAAATTTCTAGGACTTAATGATCAAGTACGTAGATTTTATTAGCATTCGCTTTTGTTAAAATGATCACAACGCGATTAATTGTTGTTGAACCTGACAGCAGCACAGACAATTGTGCCTGATCGGTTTATCGCTGCATTCAATTCCCAATAGATTACAGTAAATTATGTCTAGGAGAAGTAGTCGACAACATACTCGTCAAATGAAAAGGTGGCTTCGCCGAGTCCCAGCCTTCACTGTATATATACGCGAATTTTTAAAAGTGAAGCTTTTAAACTTTTCAAACGAATAAATTAATTTCAACGGGTAAACAAATAACTAATTAATGTATTTGGACGGATCATTCTTATACATCATCATGCGTAAAGAAAATTTTCGTTAGCTGTTGTCGAAATATCAAACGCGGCGAGACATCATCTTGACATCGAAATATCAATGTAAAATTTCAGACGTTGAAGCTCCTGAGATAATAATAAGATTTGAGTTTTTTGACCACTCCAGTTGAACTATAAGTAAAGGCCATTCTACATAGGGCTGAACTGGAGTAAAGATAGACGAAATTGACAGCATAGCTGGCTGCCCCATGCATAATCGTAATTGCTCATTTATTTGCATGGCAGATCCAGCCTGATCAGTAACTGTTACACGTTGCATGTGATTTTTGCCTACATTTGATACGCAATGCGAAGTTATTAATTGAAAAACATCAAAAAATGAGTATCTGAATGAAAATTTTCCCAGTTTTTGAGAGAAAAATAATTCAAAGCAGAGACTCCAGCTCAAAAATTTATTTTAGAAATGACATTCGCTTAAATCATGTTTATCTGACCCTAGTTGACGTATTGTTAACACCTGAGCTTGCGAAGCGCTTGCAGGCTTTTATGCAGTTACAGACAACAAAATTATCGTGAAGAGCTACGCATTGTGCAGCGATGGACCATTCCATCACCAATCGTGCACCAATTAATATTAGATGATCAGATGAGAGGCTGCTTCACAGAGGCTCGATCGCTTCACCGAGAGGCCGAAAAACGCGATCGTGATGAAGGAGTTAGCCAGCCGATTGACACGGTTCACAGATTGATTTGGTTTTTTATTTCAGTGAAATGTGATAATGTAAAGGAATTAATTTTAGTTGTCACTTTTTTTAACATGTTCTGTGTGTAAAATTCACAATTTTTCTCTGCAAGTGATTTTAAAATTTGAGCGTTTTTGAATAATTGAGCTCACTTTCCACCGTTGTACTAAAACCAAAAAATTGAGAATCCCACTATTTTTGCCATGAAAGAAATTTGTCACGAACGGCAGTTGATTTCTTAAGCTCTTCTTCCTGTAGTTCTTATATATGTATATTTTCTTGGTTAGAATTTAGACTCTTTGTGACATCAAGAAGAATTTTTTTATCATCTCCGACATTAGCTTTTCAACCCAACAGTTCAGTATACGTATATAATAGTTTAGCTTATATTCACCACTTCGCAAAAAAGTAAGTTCCTCTAGCGTACTCCTATGTTACAGAATTCCTCTCTGTCTCTGGATAAAAATATGTAAGCCTTGCATATTTTGGTGATGTACATTATTTTCTAAACTTTTCTTCAAAATCTGAAAAAATTTTGTATTCATGCACTGTATGACATTTATTATGTATTTTTTAAGTTAGCCACTGCATTAATTAAGTTAGCCACTGCAGTAATCTTCTGCGATGCTGAGGAGTGGTGTTTTGGGGTTGCCTAAAATTTTGAAAGCTCCTTACGCCACAGCGGTCCAATGTATCATCAGCCTCTAATGTAATCATTAGCTAATTATATATAATAAGTTGCTCTGAAATAATGCAGCAGAAACACTTGTCCTTCATTTTCAGTTCTTGATTGAATTGAGTTTTTTTCCCACAGGATTAGGGCACAGTTCCATTCAATGTGCAGAGAAGGGAGAACAAAGAAATTCTCCTTGGTCATTGTATAACGATTGCGTGGAAGAAGAACCTGCCTTATTCATCTCCCGCTCCCAGAACTTCACAGTCGAGATCGGCCAGTCCATCATAATCCCCTGTGTCGTTCGCAATCAGCGTAAGATAATTCATTATTTTGAACTCCTATTAAAAAAAAAGTTACTGACATTCCGAACGTCTTAGAGAGGTGAATGAAGGACATTTGTAGATCACCATTGCAAAGGGTACAATTGTTAATGCTAATGATAGTGTTGGAGAAGCATTGAGATTCAGGGTATGTAATTTCGTTTTGCTTCTATATAACGAAAATCGTTCATCTCTCCCGTGTTCACTCACGGTATATGTGCTTGAAAATTTTGTATAATACTTAGGAGTAACATAGAATGTAAATGAAGAACAAATCTAGACAAGTTTGATTGCAGATGCCTTCATTTTTCGTCAAAAAAGTAATTATTGACATTTAGCTGATTGTATGAGATGACTCATTAAATCATGCAAAAATAAGCTGAGCTTCCCTAAAAGTTTCAGAGCGCTAGCTAATGGGAAAGTTGGTGAAATATCGATTGCAAGATTTGATCATCACAGACACGAAAGCGAGCTAAGAAAAACGTGGTAAAATACCAAATTTTACCTTCAGCACTTAAGTATCAGAAAAACTCTAAATTTTTTCCAAGGTGCAGTGCAAGCTGCATTTTTTATTTGAAATTGTGTAACAGAATTGGTACTACAACATCATCTGGACGTGCTGTACCCTCCCTCGGTGAACTTCTCTAGCCCTTCGGTACAACACGTGGTCCTAGGACAGCGATTGGAACTTTTTTGCGACGCGGATGGAAACCCGCGACCTGAAATTCATTGGACCTTCGAAGGAGGCGCTCTTCCCGCAGGGGCTGCGGTGGACCAGGTGAGCGATGTTGCCTAACCTTTTTTCGATCAAAATTTTGAGCTTCTGCCGACAATTTGTCGGAATTCTAGGGGGTTTTAAATGACCAACGGAATGGCCATTGCTTCGACAATCACAGTCTGGATAACATGGCATCATGATCCCATAACCAGTCACAACCTGGATACCATGAGATCATGATCCTATCAGCCAATCACAGTCTTGAGAGGATGATATCATGATCCTATCAACCAATCATAGTGTAGAAAGAATGACATCTCAACCAATCACAGATGGGAGATGACAAGACTCCGCTCACAAGTACCTATGAGAACTACCTATATGTAAGAATTCCACCATGCCGACAAAAGCATCGCAGGGGAAGATTATTTTCGTGATGCAAACTCGAGCAGTTGTGGAATTATCATTATGACGAAAGAAAATTTCTCACTGAAGAATGCAGGTGGAATTAAAAAAAATGTTTGAAATTTAAAATTTTGAGGTGAATGTGTGAAGAATATTTGAAAAATGGATGAAAATAGATTGTGAGCAAATAACGTTTGAAGAACATGCTAAGAAATACCAGTGAATTAACGTTCGCACTTTCATACAAAATGTTAATAAAAATTTTAATTGTATACTCAGGCCGGATTTCTCATTCTCGAAAAAGTGGACCGCCTGATGGAAGGCAAGTACGTTTGCACGGCGGAGAACAGCATTGGAGCACCTGCCTCTACGACGATGGTAGTGGTCATCGAATATCCACCAGAGATTGTTATAGAAAAAGTGCGTATTACTCAATAAAATTTAACATGCATCACTTGACAACACTATCTAATGGTTAAAATATCAAGCCCAAACTAGATTTATTTTTGACAAAAGGCGTCGAGTTGAACAAACAAGCACGATCTAATAATTGTATATGACAATGATCATGACCACCTAAACGCCGCATCCAGCAGTGTTTCTCTTTTTCGCTTTCCATCAGAGCTCTTCGTACGACGTAACACTTTATTAGGGTTTTGAATCCATATTTTATTGCTTCAAGGCCGTTCCCTAACTGGCCAATATTCCATCACAAATATACAGTCGGTGGTGCGCACTGGTGCCGGGGACCAGCTGGAGTTGGTGTGTCTAGCGCGCGGCCTCCCGAGCCCCCGAGTTTCGTGGACAATGAAAGGCCAGTCAGTGGACCACGCGACACACTCGACCGTCGCAAACGATGTCTACCGCCACTCGCTCATCATCCGCCCCGTGACGGAGCAAGACTTTGGCAACTACGTCTGCACTGCACAGAACAGCCACGGGCAGAAGAGCGTGGTCGTACAAATGACAGGTAATGGCGTGTTGCGGTGAACAGCTTAAGACAGAAGACCACAGTCGTGCATATGACAGGTAAGGGTGTTTTTTAGTGAACAGCTACCTGGTCAAACCGAAGCCCCACCTGAAACCTAATTTATCCACGCAACACATTTTTCTTTTCTCCGATTATTTAATGTCCGAGCCTTCAAGCAGCGACTCGGAAGATGCTTTGGTGTACATAGTTACAATAAATTATATATTTTTAAATGATTAAATCTTTGCTTAATATGCAACGGGGTCCTGATATCCCCTCAGGGCTCCCTCTTCAGCCGCGTCTAACGGTCAGCCCATTTGGCGGGGAAGCAAACTCTTACACCTTCGCCTGGGAAACCGAGAGCTTCTACCCCATCATTGCCTATAAAATCGTCTACGGCCGGGTACATGTGTTTCATGATACACCACATTGTACATTTTCGATACGAGCTATTGATTGTTTGTAATAATAGGGCAAGGCACATAATATTGTCATCTAAATTTTATGCCCAGAAACTTGTTTTAGAACCATTTTCAAAAAGTTAAAAACTTATCATTACCGAAAGATTTCGAGATTAATTATTTATTTCAGAATTCACTCTCCATCATTATTATAATCTCAGAATCCTCACATGCATGATGTCAGTAAATGGATCACGCTTTCTCTTGATGTCCGGGTTTTTCTGAAGAACCGGGAGGAGGCTTGGTCCATCTGTAATGGTTATAATATGCCCACCTCTGAATCAAAAACAAAATAAAAAATAACGAGCTTCAATTGATTTTCTTATTTTGATAAGTTCATTAATTGATCAGGTGAACGATTCAGTGATCGAGGATGAGCACGAAATTCTTGAAGAGGCGGACGAGATAAATTCGTCACTTGATCAGGTGAACGATTCAGTGCTCGAGGAAGAGCACGAAATTCTTGAAGAGGCGGGCGAGAAGACTGAGTCATGGAACGCGCATCACGTCATGTCGCACATTCTCAACGACCTCAACTTTTCTACTAATTACATGGCCGTAGTCAAAGTCAAGAATGAATACGGCTGGTCAACAGAATCTAACATGGTCTATTTTACAACTAAAAGAGGCAAGTCTATCCGGGTGTTGTACTGATTCACGGTAAAAAAATGCAGATGGGTTTATTTTTTGCGATTTTGGCTGTGATGACTTAAAATCTGCAAATAATTTTGCCGATCTGATGTAATCAGATAAACTTCATTTGATTAGATAAACTGTAGATTGCTCACCAACCCAAGTTGTTTGACTTTTAAATGTGTCATTTTTTTTAAGCAGAGATTATGTGGGCATATTTTAAGAATATTTGCAGCCGTTTACAAATTGAACCGACTAGATATAGGGACACTGATTGAATAATTATAATTGAATGATTTTAGATTATAGCTGAGGACGTGCTTGTAGCTCAGGTCATTGGAGTGATTATTCTTAGGATTAGTGATTCAGGTCCACTATTGATTAGGTTCACGAGTATATCAAACATATAAAATTATTCAACACAATTTGTTACTAGAATTAAGTAATCTGTTTGTAACAAAGGCTCGGGAGATGCTGATCTGATATCTGATTATCTAGCATAGATCAAATGATATAAATTAACCAAATTTAAGTTGAATATGAATCTGTGTCCCGATGCCCCATATCAGGGCTCCCTCTTCAGCCGCGTCTAACGGGCAGCCCATTTGGCGGCTTAGCAAACTCTTACGCCCTCGCGTGGGAAACCGAGAGCTTCTACCCCATCATTGCCTATAAAATCGTCTACGGCCGGGTAAATGTATTCTATGAGATACCGCATGCCTTTTATGTATCAAGTTATTCATTGTGGGCGATAAGATGTAAAGGTGAGGGAATATTTCGGATTATCTCTCTGCTGATTTAGATTATTGTTTTACTCCTTAAATTTGAAACAATCTTCAACAAATGGATTACTCGGTAATTATTCAATTCATGTAAATGCTTCAGCATACTTTAAGTGATCATAATAAATTTCCAGGCAAGTTCATAATATCCTATCTCAGCCTATGTCGGCCTATCTCAGCCTATCTCAGCCTATCTCGACGCTCAAATTTTCTAAAAAATAGGACAATGATGTTATGATGTTTGTTGTTGCTGTTACTTCCCGACAAACATTCGCAACAACGCACATACATGTAATTCGTCCAAAACCAAAGATTAAATGGAAAGTAATAATTATGGCATAAAGTGCAGAATAGTGATGTACAACATGTTAAAAAATATTACTTTATAGAACTGTGGCCTATACAGCTGACCATTGTTCTCGATTTCGGTGCATTTTGATCAGCGAAGAACTTCCAGTGAGAAGTCCTATGCTTTGCTGTCATCAGAAATCAGCAGTCATTTGACCGTCAAGCTAAATGTGGCAGAGATGGACCGATCAACTGATTTGCTTCATCTGAGCCCGAAATCAGGCCTACCATCGAAACGGATAAGAAATTCAAGTAAAACCGGTTATTCTAAATAACCTTAATCACTTCGTTGTTTTCAATTACAGATAGAAAGATCAAGAAAGTTCATGATCATATTGGCACTTGCCTGAGTATTACATGGAGTATATAAGCTTATTTTCACATTGTTTCTAATGGCTATTGCAGGGGGACACGATTGAGGAGCATATTTCGAGGAATCAGGTCGCGGGCTTGGAAGATGAACGGGAAGATAGAAATCTTAGGTAATTTGAGGCCTTGAAAAAGTAGAATATAAGTTTATAATATAGAAGCAAGATAAAATATATTAGGGGATAGGATTGAATCTAGTGGGAAGTTACAAGGCCCCAACAGTAATTCGGATGTTTGCACGAATTTTCTTCACTATTTTCTATATAGTTTGCGTGTTATAGTGCGATTGATAAATGCACGGCTGCTTTCAAATATTTCTGAAACAAACAATGTCGTCAGGCAACAAAAGCCGGCGATCAGTTCAATTACTTTGAACAAAATGTTTTTCTGGCTTATTCGAGCCAGCAAAATATACAGGGAACATGTTCCGCGATCTGAGTTGAATCCCGGAGTGCTCGAAAATTGAGATCTTTTTGAGATTTTATGAAAATTTAAAAATACACTGGAAAATCTCTAGTAGAACGGTGAAATTTTATTATACATGTCTGTTTTTATGCGTCGGAAATGTCGTTTTTTCATAGTTGTTGATACCAATGCCTGCAACGGTAGCTCAATATAGAATTAGCTTGAGACACCATTGTGGTCAAAGGCGCCAAAGGAGCAAGAGATGCTTTTGACGACAAAACTTTTTAGGGCCCTGCATGTGCCTGATAAGTTCTCATTTCTCCAATGTTTAACGCACGATAATTTCAGCAAATGAATACGAATCAGCAAATTGCGATGATGATTCAGCAAATGTTATTTAGTCAAGGTGAAGAATAGGCGATGCTAGTTGCGAATAGTAATTTATTAACTATATATTTGGCGTACTAGATCTTATTTTTTTTTCATACAAAATGCTGGGGCACCTATTAAATAATACGAGTTGAAAATGAAAATTTTGAAATTAACTGCGAAACTTAATCGATTAAAATAAAGCCCAAATCAGGCCAAGTTGAGCTACTATTGACATCATCGCTTCAGGTCCCAGTGGAGATATTTATCACCCATTTCTGTGCCGTCCTACATCAGGGTGAGGTGTTTCTTTAAATGTTTCTCCAACGATATTAACTGTTTTTTACCTAAAACTTTGTGCCGTGGGATTGTATAAAGTTCGTTTGGGCCCAGTCGATGTGAAAGCGACGGTACTGTAGGTTAGCTCATCAGTAAAGGCCACTATCCAGAACCAGTATTTTTCAGTTTTTTCTCTATTACCTTGTATACATGTTATGTACAATTTGTCAACGAAATTTGTGTCATGTACAATTTGTCATATTACCTTGGCATGCCATACAATTTATATCCAACTTAAATACAATTTACCAATATTACGCAACCAACTATCGTTCCTCGTGCGTTATCCATCAAGAAGTGTCTATGCCTGAAATCCGAAAGGTTTTTGTCGATTTTGATTCGAGACATTATTTAACTACGTTTTGTTTCAGATTCTGTAGTTTTTTCTGTAGGAAATCATTTGTCGATTAATTCTACGAATTTTTATTCAATTGTGGGGTGACTAGAAAATCCTCACGCTGTCAGGCGACACTGTAAACGCATTTATCTCCTGGCTTATGCCACCAAACTGAATGAGATGTTATCTCCAAATCTGCGTTATTAACGCATCGATGTTGCTGTTCGAGTAGTCGAGCTTCTTGTCCCCTGGTTTGGCCCTGCCGTTTTTCTTCGTTCTTGTGTGCCACACAAGAATCTGTTCGTAAAAATCGTAATCGAGCACAATTTTTGGACAAATTCTAATATAATTATTATATTAGATTTAAGATTATTCACATGATGCAGCAGGTTCACGTTAATTTGAACAAAAATTTTTTATAAATAAGTTAACTTTATAGGTTTTTGGTTTATATCTTATTGGTGGACATGGAGTTTGAGTTTTGAATACCTTATCAATTGAAAAATTCAAGATGCTGGACAGGTTTGTTCATTGTGTGCTGTGGAAATTAGTTGTAACTTCAATTTCTGCGAACTCATTTGAATGAAAAAAACATATAGATCAAATTGTGAGCCCGAATTGCTAAATTCTAGTTTGAGGATCCCCAACGTTAAATATATCAACTGATGATGATACATGCATATCTTGTCACTCAAATCGATGCCCAAATTCTTGCTTGATGTGAATAAAATGTTTCCTCAACGTGGCTAACTTAATTTGAGCCTAATGGTATATCTAAAAAACGGAATATAAACACGAGTTTAGATTCAGATCTAAACACCCATTAAGAACTAAAGTTGTTATGGATGGATAAATCCTTCATCAGCTGCAGCAGTTAGAGTGAGTGATAATTTTACATCGAAGGCCGGGCTCTGGACTTTACTGAAATTATATGCGGGATTTCATTTTTGTTTTTGAACTGTACAACTTGATAACATGCATGATTCTAAGATCTCATCTTCTAAAATAAAATGAAGAAGAAGGTTCTTCGAATTCAATAGTTTTATGATGGATTTAATTGAATGGATCTCTCAATGAGAGAAAATTGTCATTCGAATTTGCCAAAAGGAATATATAATAACCAAGGCTAAATTGATGAACTATATGATTGTATTCTATCTTCAAATAAAAATTTTACTTTCCCCAATGCAGAAATAGCCTTAAAAATTTGAGATTGCTAGGTAAGAATTTGGATATTACTTATCACTAGTGGCTTTCTTATGACCGAGAGACGAGGTCGCATTGCGTTCGTAAAATAAATAAGCGGTTTTTAATATAGTAACTAGATAATGAATAGATCAACGTTTCAGAGATAGATAACAGATAATGAATAGGTCAGCATTTTGAATCAGCGTTTCGAATGAAATTTTATACAAATTTCTGAAGCCATTCGTGTTACATGAAGAAAGTTAACATTGAATAACATGCTGACAGCATTCATCTATAAAATATTCTATCTCTAGTGATTCTCTCGAAATATATTTTTCTGAGAGGTGCCTTTCTGCATGCCTTCATCATTCGCGTAAATACAGATTCTTTTGTGTTTTTTTTTCTACTAGATGTCATATAACCTTGACATTTTTATCAAACAGTTACATCATGATTATTTCATCATTTTTTACAGCTGATGACATTATTAGATGATGTATGTTTCAAAAGTAAATTTTAAATTTAGAATAAATGAACACGAATCATCACAATATTGGATACTCTCTCAAGCCACTTCCATCTTTTTGATACTGACGGAAATACCGACCGATTACCAGAGGTATAAAATTTTTCTTACCTTTGTAGCGTTGACGGCGAGAAGCTCGATGTCATCGAGGGTTACATCCATGGATTCTAGAAACTTTGTCTCTTCTCTGCCGACCATAAACGGCATATCAGCCTTGGGTTTCGACAAGAAAAAATTCACGTTGACGGCAAATCCAGCCATGTCAACTGCAAACTTCCTGTTGGCAATCCACCCATCATAGAAGCCAGTGACTCTCCCATGACGAACTATTGGGGAACTCACGCCGAGGCTCGTAACCAGACCGACCGGGAACATGGAAACTTTTTTCGTTCGTCGTATCTTCGAAAATAAATCATGTTCATTATTAATCTCGTAAGAAGAGAAAGGCACTGCAAGATTTTTAATTAGAACTAATGAGAAAAAAACCTGGGATCTAACTAGAATGCTTTTTGCTGCTTTTTATTGATATAATGAAGAGATGAAATGAACGCGACATTTATGAAACAGAATTAGCGACATTTACATTATAACCAATGAACGTAATGGCTTATACCTTTTCATGAACTATATTTCAATACTTGGAGTCGTTGATTACTAACTTCCTCAAAAATTCTCGAGTCGTAGGTGTTGTCGTCATCCGCGAAGTACAAAGAGCCGCCGCTTTTTGCGTGTCGTTTTATCCACCTCAAGCCCTTGCGTCTGTTGGCCACACCACGCGGTTTGTGCAAGCTGTTCCGGTTCCGATACTTAGCCGGCATGCGAGCTGGTTGGGATAAATGCGAAGCCAAAATGAATTATATTTTACTTAAATCATCTTCAACTGTACATTACAAATGATATTTTTGTGTCAACTTGGGCTGTAGAGTAATTTGATCTGGAAATTTTAATTTCCCGAGTAATTACTCGGGAAATACATGGAAATGGACTCCATAAAAATCGCAGATATTTGTTATTCAGATGTCTCATGGTGAGTTGGATGTAATTGTTTTATTATGCGTTAGTTTTTATGTTATATTTTCTTCACAGTTGCCAGTCAGACAAATGGACCATTCAACATTAAGTCCAAGTAACGAAAAAATTAACGCCAATATTAGAACATTATTCTAAATCACGCAGCACACATATAGACCAGAGTACTCCAATCCAAAACTCAATCACAATGTCTTCACGGGATGACAAAGAACCTTGATGATACACGTGACATATGTGTCGTTCTTGGAAAAACTTCACGACTGCAGGCGTGCAGTTTTATTTTATTTAAATTTATAATTAATATTAGGTATTTTACTTAAATGAAGACATAATTGATTACCTATTAAGTAGACGTGACATATACGTCGCTCCTGCAGGTAATTGACGACTGCAGGCGTGGGCTCGTCGGCATCGTCGACGACGATCCAGACCAAGCTGTCCACCAGCAGGAGGGTCTGGGCGAGTCTGGTGAGCTCAGGGATCTGCTCAGCTCGGCGGTACGTCGGAGTGATCACGTACAGCGGGGGGACGTCCGCGGGCCAACGTCGGCCCGTGCACACGCCCAACTCGTTAGGGGTGTAGGTGTCGGGAGCCTTATGAGGTGAAAAAAATAAATGAATGAACAAATAAAAGAATATAATAAGAAAAATAAATAAATAGATGAATAAAATAAAATGAAATAATACACTAAAAAATTTATTAAAATCGCGAAAAATGTAATGTTTTCTGATCATGTGTTTGAAATTAGGGATATTTGGCAACATGCAATAAAAGTGAAAAATTTAAAGGTTCAGTATTGGACTGCAAAAACAATAATACTGACTCGAACATTAGCAAAAGAAACTTCTTCTACTCAAGCGGTTGACGCCAGAGGTAGTGTATTGTGGTCGAAATAAAAACTATTTATTCCAAAAATAAAAAAAAAACATTTTAAAATAGTGAATCCACATTGGCCTTCATTTAATTTTTCTCCGTATAATTGTGGTTTTATTTTACTTTTAAGCACTAACTAACATCATACTTGGATAGAGTACGAAAACGTTTCGCTTACGTGGGACACGCGGCGCGTGAAGCGAGTGAAAGCCATGCCAGACACGATGAGTAGGAAACAGCTAGCGGAGCACCAGCCACGTCTCCTCATGGCTGGAGCCTCGTGTAATTCCTCTCGGAAAATCCTCAACCAATTAATTATTTTTTGTTCACTATTGATAGTTATAATTCATAGTTTATGGTGAGGCTTGAGAATATTGTTACTCACTGTATTTATAGATCAGGCAACAAAATACTCAACATTATGGAACGCAATGTTCTAGCGGCGATGCAAGTTGGATAAACTTTGAAATATTTTCAGAATTTGTTTAATGAATCTCAAGAAGTCAATCACATTAATTCATTATCTGGGAAATGAGGAGACGATTAGGCTCGAGAAAAATCTCAAGAAAATTAGAACGGGAAATTATTTAATGCTTTAGTGTCTTCAAACACGTGCTTAACAGGAGATTGAACTCTCTAAGTAAATCTTTTTATGGTCGGGCATGAGAATAGAATAGAATAGAAGCGTCGGCACTGAAGAAATAGGCCCATGGCCTGTTGCCGATTCTATTACTTTTCGTGACTTGATTCACAAGGGATCCGACCTTTGGAACCCGATTTTTCAATAAATGACGATTGATTGAGATAGCTGCTTGATTTATTGCCTGGTCTGTAAGGTGCTAGGAGAATATACTATCTAAGTTAATCTTTTAATGGTCTGGCATAAAAATAAAAAATTCAATGAGCATTATTTAGAACAATTTTTTTTCGTAATTCGTTTGCATTATTGATCAATCGCATGAAAAAAATGTCGTTATGGTAAAATTGGGGAATTGACTTCCGGTCGGATTTTTAAGCGGCAGGTTCACATGTTCGTTGCTACTAAAATTTTTGGGACACAACTTTCAGCACGGCATCATTTTTTATATAAATAATGCAATAACACCTCACACGATTCCTCTCCACAAACAATCCGGCTTCTATTCCTAGTATGATAGTATCTCTCTCATTTTCCACGCTCTGAGCGCATCCAGTTATACTCAGAGCTGATGGCCTGACCTGATATTTACAGAGATGGTCTGATGTCAGCACGGCGTTGATGTCAGCGTATCTCATTATATTGGGAACCGATAAAAAAACTGACTATTACAGAGATGGTCTGATGTCAGCATAACGAAAATAAGTAAAATGGCTGTCAGTATTTTCAGTCTATCGCTATAGGTGCGAAAACCATTAAGGAAGGCCATAAATCAATTTCAGAACAGAAAAGAAAACCTATTATTTACAATAGTTTAGAAAGGGAAATCAATTATTTACAATAAATTAGTGCAAACTACAATTGACTTTGAAGACATTCTCAATAATTATTTTTTGGATCAATTATTGTAATCGGATGCTTACATTTCCAAATTGAGTTGAACGACGTTGGAAATCTACGTCACCTCCAATCTCTCTTAAGCATTCTTTAGTTATTTCTCAATTTTTCTCTTATGAATTGCCTAATTTATATGCTTGATCATTTATGAACATTTATATTCATGCGGTATTATTTATTACTATGGGAAGTCATTATTTTATAATCACACACTGAGTACTGACTACTGACTTTAAGCATCCGCAAATAAATTTTGATTTTGGAGTGCAGTCAGTGCACGTATGATAAAAATGCAATAATGGAAGTGAAATTCGCTAGAAAACTTATGTAATGCTGAATAATCTTTTCAAGTGATCCCATACTTTTGAAACAAAATTAAATTATAAATCTCTATAGAACTATCTTCATAACCGTTGTGACCAAAACCTTGCAGATGCATCCAACTCTTTCGAGCGTCGCTTAAAATAAGCAGTCTCTGCTCAAACGTTTTCTAATTACTTGATAGAAAAACTATTTCCATTACCAACTGATTTATTTTGGGTACGCTTGGGAATCGTCGGTAGGAGTGTGGCACGCACCCGAGTCCCGACATTGAGAACTTGTATGTGTGCGATGGAAAAATAATATCTACATTTCTTACGATTGAGTATTTACTGGTATTATAACGCTCATGTCGAAGATATTAAAAGCAACTATATGCTTTAGAAGCCTTTCAATAGCTGTATAACTACGTGAGATTTATATGTACATGTTACCGAAAACGAAAGAAAATAGCACAACTCAATATAAAGACGCATATTCACACGTTGGGTTGAAAAAATACAGAATTTATTGTTTTTTTTTTATTAAATAAATACTGCGCATGTCATTTTGATAAATAGTAAGAATTATTTTGGTGGTCAACATGGCAGTGACAAAGAAACCAGATCGGACACCGAAGTTTTGTTGCTCTGCATAAAGCCTAAATAACTACCGGTAGCACTCTGGTCAGCCTAGGGTAGGCCTATCGTTGTATCGTTTAATTAAAATGGAAAAATTCTTACGATTCTGCGTACGACGGCAGCCCTAGCATTTGCATGCTGGCAGCGCTACTTTAGAGCCCGCAAAAATTGCTTCACTTGTTTCTGCAGTAAACCTTACTGAACGAATGCAAGTAAAGTTATGCACGCCATGTTTTATTCTCGGAGTTATTCCTGCACTAAATTGCACTCTGCTCACCCGCGAGCATTCGTTACGCACGTTATGTACAGGAAAATAATGGATATGAATGCCTTGCATGTGCTTCACTTACGTTTGCTCCGTTAATTAAGAAGTATTTTTTGTAGCATATTTTCCTCATAATCCGGTTTTCAGTGAAGTATCTATATATTTACTAAATTTTATCTCAATGAACTGATGAGAAACGACTGACGACAAAACGGCACTAACAACAATAGACACACTAATTAAAATCGTTTTTGCCATCAGTTTTGTCATTTTGAAGCGCTAAAAAAATTAACTTGCGTTATTTCAGAATTTGTCTCTTGGCCTAAATTTCCCATTCCATCATTTCCTCCAAATGTCCAGAATTCTCATGAGTGACAGGTGCCAATTTTCACCTTCAAGCGCAGACGAAATTGGGCCACTGTCAATTTCTAGGAGACTTCGAAGAGTCGCACGAAGTTTGTTTCTTTGATAGCGGCAGAAAGTTTGGCTCTTGTGAAGTTGAAGCTTTTACGGCACAGCGTGATCCTTTCTCCTCGGCGTGCTTCTCCGTGGAAACGATCCCAGGGCGCCTCTTCTGCGCTTGTTTCTTCAGTAGGTTATGGATGTAGGTTATGGATGATGTGTGTGCACAAGGTTCTTCAAAGGTAATTGATTGTTTAATATCAATTAAATAGATTAGGACTTTTCGTGTGTGTCTGTTTCTTGAGAAACTAACAGCTGTGAGCGCTTCTTGCGTGCCTGTTTCTTATAGAAGCAAACCGAAACGGGCGTTTCTAAAAATATATAACTCAGTACTCACTGCAGTGAGTGACAGAGAGCGCATTTTCTCGTCGACGAAAACATGAAGTCACGGACAAACGGACGGACATGACGAGCACAATAGGGTATTTTTTCCATAAATGAGAAAATGCGCTAAAAAAAGAGAAAAAACAGGCGAAACGGGATGCTGTTACCTGCTTCAGTGCTGTCTGTTTGGTACGATGCAGGCAGTAACGGACGCTTCTTAGGAGAAGTATGCCTGGGGTAGTGGATTGCTTTGTCTGTTTTTCTATGCCGTAATTTGCGCTTCTGGAATAAACCACCGAATCTCTTACTATGTTAATATAAATCACAGAAAAAACAAGAATTAAATTGAAAAAATCCTGTTTTTGCAAGCAGCAAAGCATATAGAGTTCGATCACAAGTAATACAGGTATTCATAGGTAAGCGTTATTTGTTTGATCTCAGTTAAAACATTTCTACAGAGGTATGGGTAACTTGCATTGAGAAAAAGTGGCTTCATTGATGCTTCGAATAGTCAGCCTTTAATTGTAAAAACAACAATGAAGGAGCTTCTTTTTCGTTCTTTTCAGGGCGTTTTCTTAGATGGAATATTCATTGAAGAAATGCTTGGTGATGCTGCCAATTTCTTAGTAAGAAATTCATCCAACTAGCATGTTTAGTCTTATGCAGCTGCTGTCCTGTGATAAGCTTGTAAGACACGTGTTAGAATGCAATAGATCGCGTTAGAACGCTATAGATCGCGTTAGAACGCTATAGATCGTGTTAGAACGCTATAGATCGTGTTAGAACGCTATAGATCGTGTTAGAACGCTATAGATCACGTTAGAATGCAATAGATCGTGTTAGAACGCAATATATCGTGTTAGAATGCAATAGATCGTGCTAGAACGCAATAGATCGCGTTAGAACGCAATAGATCGCGTTAGATCGCTATAGATCGTGTTAGAACGCTATAGATCGTGTTAGAACGCTATAGATCGCGTTAGAATGCAATAGATCGTGTAAGAACGCAATAGATCGTGTTAGAATGCAATAGATCGTGTTAGTACGCTATAGATCGCGTTAGGCCGCAACAGATCGCGATAGAACGCAATAAATCGCGTTAGAACACAAAATGCATTCTAATGCAATAGGTTGCATTAGAATGCAATAATAAATCAAGTAAGAATGCAATAGATCATGCTAGAACACAATCAAACACAATAATTTGTGTTAGAACACAATAGAATGTGTTAGAACACAATAGATTGCGTTAGAACACAATATATTGTGTTGGATTTGGAATGCTATTGATCATGTTAAAATGCAATAGATTACGTTAGAACACATTAACTCGTGTTAGAACGCTATAGATCGCAGTAGAACGCAATAGATCACGTTAGAACACAACAAATCACGTTAGAAAACAATAGATCACGTTAGAACACAATAGATCACGTTAGAACACAATGAGTCGCGTTAGAATACAATAGATCGCATTAGAACACAATAGATCGCGTTAGAACGCAATAGATTGACAAGTTTTTTTCAGCAGTATCATTGCGCATGCCAGACGTATGCACATTGTGATCAGGTGACAGATACAAGCAATCGTACAAGCCAAAGATGCGCGTGGTGACCGTGGGGCTGATCAAGTAATCTATAGTTTATGATCGTCATGGCTGCCCAAGCCATAGTTTATGATCGGACATGGACGCCAATTTAAGGTTGAGGTGGCTGATGGAAGGCTTGAAAAGACGCAGATATCTCGAGCTGAAGACCCTACTTTACAGCCTGGGAAAAGCAGAGAGTTTTTTAGACCATCACTCAACTGACTCAAGTTCAATTTTTAGTCCTATAAGTAGGCCAGTAAAGTTTCATGGAAACCAGCATTATCATACCTAAGAAATTTGTTTAAATCTTCAGTAAATGTTGAAATTAAAAATGAACGGATTATAAGAAATTTCTGGTTTGTCACTATGGAGCAATTGAATGGCATCTGCAAAATATTCTATATGCCATTCATGTTATTTCATAAGGTGCCAGATGCAAAAGAAAAGTGTCCAAATTACCCCTAAGAACAGGGTAATAATGGATATTTTGAATAAAAGTTGATTTTAAAAGGTTTGAATCATGCAGAGTGTACTCCTCCATTACTAACAGTACTCTGAAGTCCTCTTCATTGGTAGATGATGTAAATGTAGAATAAATGACATTTCTGTGAAGACTGAGATTTCTAGGTACTCATTTTTCCTTTACTGATATGATATTACCATATCCATACATTACCATATTATTAATGTTATATTACTGCATGCATGGACATGCCATTGAGCATTGACAACGACCTTGTCCACTGCAAGCTTCATATCAGCAACCATGTAGCATTTCTTCTTTATCTGTAAGCTTACAGGATGGCTTGTAATTTTGCACAGTTTTAATTGAGTCAAGTGATTTCACTATAACAAAAAAGATTGTAAAAAACATACCTGAAACAGGAAGGAATATTTTAGTGACAACCATCATATTTTTTGGAGAAATAAATGATAGTTTAGGTTAATTACTTTTCATTCTTTGTATCCCAGTGCTGAATTCTATCTATGACATTCTAATGCATAATTTTGTGATGGCTGATGCAGTAATTTTTTGTTGAGTGAATTTTTTTTCACTTTGCAATGTAAAATTAATCAAAATTCTTTGTTGTTAATTGATTTTTTTTCATTAACTGGAGCCTTTGCTAACAAAGGTTCTACTGTAAATGCAACTTTAGGGGTGTCCCTTATTCCCCCAGGGGGGTGTCCCTCATTACACTGTTTTGCAGAAATGGCTGCAATTTTTTCTTGGAATGAGATATGAAAATTCTGTTGGTCACGTTTTTAGGCCAATACCAGCGTGCAACTTTTATGCAAGTAAAATTTGTCAATACAAGAAATATTTCTTCTGGTACAGACCTTAGCAGAGGTACTTTTTCAATATCTCACTTTTCACACTTTTTTCAGGGATTTTTTAGAGGTAGTAAATGTATGATTTCTCAACTTGCTTTATGCTGCATAGATAGTAAAAATGTTGAACTTTATGCCACTATTTTTAGTTTTGCAAAGTTTGATTATTTTAGCTGCTACAACATTTCTACGAAATGTTGGAGGACTGTCCCTTATTACCCCAACTGATGGTACATCTAAATTTAAGAGAAATTCAGAAATTTTTATTTGGTGTACAATGTTCAATATGCTGCAAAAAGTATATCCATATCTGGGTTGGGCAAGTGAGTTTATGGCATAAAATCACATGAAATAAGTTTGTAATTACAAGGTCACAATTTTATTTAGCCTAAAATTTCGGCGACTTGTACATTAGGCCTGTTCGTCAGCGCCGACATCACTATAATATAAACCGGTTGTTGAAAATAGTCTGTTAGGACATATAACTGCTTTGAAAGATGTGAGAATATGACGGTTTTCGCATTTTTATGGTTCCAATAACAGGTCTCACGGCCAATCTCCTAATTCAGTGATCATAGAATACCTACCAAACGAATGAAGGCAGTTTGATGAAACTTGATACAGGTATTCATTAGAACTAAACGGTGATGTTTAGCTCGTGAAATTTCTTTTTAATTTCACATTCATTCGTGACTTGTATGGCGATTGTTCGAAATTATCGGTGATCAAAGAATTTCTTCCAAACTACTGGAATTCTTCTTTTATAGGTCTTGAAGAAGAATTCATCATCCTCTTTTATTTTGCCTTCGTTCCCGAGTTTTTTTTTCAATTTCACCTTCATTCGTGATTTAAACATCAATACGTGCTTAAATTCGCTGTGATCAAGAAATTTTTCCTAAACCACTTTCTTCTACACAGATTTGAACTAAACTTAGTATATAAATACCCAACCTCCAAACGGTGATGTTTAGCTCGAGACCTTTTTTTCTATTTTGCCTTCGTTTGCGAGTCATACGGCTGATACGTATACGGCTCATGGTCAATGCAAATTTAAAAATAGGCTTCAGAAATGCCTGTCGCTTCTTCGTATATCCGTAAAACTTGCGATGAATACATATACAAAGTTTCATCGAGCTGTGTGTGTTCCATATAGTTTGGGACCACCTCCAACAAAGCAAGCAAGCCTTAGTTTTTAGATATTTTTTCATCTACCCGGTTTTACTGTAGTCTGTAGGATCACTTCCATAATATAAGATTGTACGCTATCTGTTTATTTCCATCATTTCCATGGGGATCTCACATGTTATCTGTGATAGCTAATACTACCGTGAACGTTGACAATTAAAACTCAAAATTTGAATATCGCGACTTTGATTTTGGACATAGATATCATGCTAAATTAGTTCACTTATCTAAAGAACATCAGCAGCTGTCAGGTGACGATACGGGCAAATTGCCGGTCCCGTAGGTCCGTACTCCGTAGAACTCGAGTCTTGACGACCTGACCAAGAAATTTAGTCCTATTAATTAATACTGTCGTCCGAGTGGGTCACGCAATGGCTGCTCTAACCAAAGGCAAGTGATCGTAAATCCTAATGAGTAGAATAGAGAATAAATTAATAGAATCTTGATAATTTACTAATAAGTAGGTAATATACGTTTCTAAATTTTACTTGCCTCTTGGCGGGATAAAATTCATAAGTAAATCTCCAGAACACAAAATTCAGTCATGGTTCAACTGTGAACTGTGTATGTGTAACATTGCTTTTTGTTGTAAAAATGTGTTTGTTGATATTCAGGCTCAAAACTAAACTGAATTATTAGGAAAGTTTTCTGCAACACGTGATTTGAGGCTCTTCAGTTAATTTCAATCTATCTTTTCCATTTATTTTCCAAAAATGTTTGAGTGGAATAGTTACATTTACCTATTTGATACCCACATGGTTAAAATGTTTTGTGGTCTGCATCTGACAGTGGTCATCGTGGAATATTTATTAGTTTCTAATCAAATTAGTAGACTTGCCTTTGCAGGCTTTGCTATATTTTGCTTTGCATGCATAATTCTTAATCCTATTATTTGAGATTTTTTCTTAACAAATCCCAGTTACATTTTAATGATCATTACCTATAAAATTGTCTCGTGTCAAATGAAGCCTAAAATAGGGTAATTTGTTAATTGTAATAACTAACAAGAGTTAATCAATATTCTTTGTTTTTAATCAATTTTTTCTTAACTGGAGCCTTTGCTGACTGAGGTTCTACTGTAAATGTGTTTTTGGGGGTGTCCCGAGTAGCCCCGCCATGCGGAAATAGCCGGCAAAGGCTCCAGTTAAGAAAAAAATTGATTAAAAACAAAGAATATTGATTACATTTACCTTGCTGGGCAAAAAAATTTCACCGATCGAAAAATTGGTGCATCATCGGTCACAACAAAATTGTGCATAGATTGTCATATACCGGTACAGAATTGTGCACCAGGCATTATAGAATGAAAAGTAATTAACCTAAACTATGATTTATTTCTCCAGAACATATGATGGTTGTCACTGAAACATTTTATCCATTTCAGGTGTTTTTCACGATCTTTTTTTTTTATAGTAAATTCACTTAACCCAATTAAATTGGTGTGAAATTACAAGCTGTCCTGTAAGCTTACAGATACAGAAAAAATGCTATAAGGCTGCTGTTATGAAGCTTGCAGTGGACAAGGTTGTTGTAAATGCTCAATGGCATGTTCATGGATACGGTAATATCGCATCAATATTGACCTTGTATGTCACTTTATGCCGGCCCACTCTCCACAGTCACTACTGCTGGCACTGCATGCTGCAATTCTAAGATTGACAGAACTTCTGACTAATCAAAGTTAGAAATAAAATACTGGTAATTTAATTTTTGATCCGAGACAAAGAGTCGCCTAAAATTCTTATATTGAATGTAAAGTAAACTTAGTGTCAATGGTCAAAGTAGTGAGTTGGAGGGAGTCCTCATTTTCTTGGGCAATACAATAAAAAGTACATATATATAATACAACATACATACACAAATTACAATCCACGAAGTAAGTTAAAAAAATAATGAATTGAATAGTGGAATATCTTACTTCTTCAGGTTGCAAAATGCTGACATTGACTGACAAAATGATAATGACTTACTTTTGTGGGTTGCACAGCTACTGTTATGACTCCAACTCAACTCTCAAAGACACTTCAATCCTTTCTTCAAATTTAAAGCTTCACAGCTCATGCCACTAGTGTTACAGAAGTTACATCTGCATTTCTCCAAGACATTAGAACTATGATGTAAATTTAGGCAGAGGCAATTCAAACTGGTGAAAGGGTTCATGGGAATTTTGTCTTCTTCACAAATGGCTGTTGCCCATTTTCATAAACTAAGCCTCACAAGTTACACAACTGCAAAACAAGATTATTTAGATAATTTCTGCCATTAAAGGCTGGAAAAGAGTTCAATTCCTTTCTGCTAAAATTTGAGTTATACCACTGTATACTGAAAAAATTAAGTTCACGTTTTGTTGCATTATTATACTTGTATATTGTTTATTTGTAAGTATGAAATTATTGTCATATCATTCATATTTTGCAACATAAAAAATTCTTTATTAGTTTCTTTATTTCTTTACTTTCATTTGTTAAAAGCAATAAATTATTTGATGGGTAAATGGTGTTCTTTACTCTGCAGATGCTCTACTAATTTTCTTTAGGCCTTTGTATGTGATAAATTAGATTTAAAATAATTTGTGAGATCATGTCTGGAGGACATAGTTGCTGTGGTGGAGGGGATCATGAGCCAGGCTGTTCCCTCAATCCTGCTAATGATCGTTCTGCTGAGTTTAGTCTCTACACTAAAATTAACTGGACTGAATTCTGCACACTAAATGAAGCTGTCAAAGGAACTGGCCAAAAAGTTTTTAAGTCTTGGGAGGATCGGTTGTCAGAAGAAGTAAGTTGCAATCTGTAAGTATAAAATATACAAAAAATTATTAATCATTCTGATATCACCTACTTTTGAAGAGACTAATGATTTATTTTATGTCTTCAACTTCTGTGATTTATTGATGTTTAAAAGTTGAAATACATTGCAGTTAACATTTGAGATTATTATTTCTGTCAAAACTGCTGAAATGTTGTATTCTTGGATTAGTTGTATCAATTTTATGCCATTATACAGTATGAAGTTTCTTTTGAATAATCATGCCATAATGAGTTGAATATGAACAGTATTTTGCTTCTGTTCTGCCATTATTCCTGCTAATTGTTACTTTTTTCCAGTACGTGGAGAGTGATGTGGATGGTGACCTCATATTCAATATCCCGTCAGTAGATATTTATCTGCTCAAATTAATTTTGAAACTGCATGTTTTATTTGGTACTTAAGTTTAAGCATGCTCTTGATTATCATTTTTATAAAGTTGGTACCAACTTTTGTAGCATATCTTGATTTTTTACTTGTGATGAATTTTGTAAAACATTTATACATATTTACAAACAAAACCTTGAGTATAATCTTATAATTTTTATGCATTAGTATCAAAATTTTCATAACAAAAATGTGAAATTTCTTTATTTCATATGCTACTTGGCACAGTTGATACATCTAAAGCAAAGTTGATGTCTAAAGTGTAATTTATATGCCTTTCTTTCTTCTTGATTTGCATCTACTTCACTTATATACCTTGTTGTTCATATCATAATCCCCGCATAATTTTTTTCAGTTTTACTGGTGAAGTTAAACTGATGGGCATCATTATTGTTGGAGGACCTGGAGAAATACACCCTACCAAAGTCAGACTGTAAGTCGCATACCGAGCTCAATAATAGTTTCACTTTACTCAATGCCTATGAGTTAAGTGAAATTTGCATTACTGTGGGCTAAACCATCATAAAATTAGGCCAATTCTACTATTGATAATTCTGGTTACAATGTTAAGACTTGTGGAATAGTATTTATTGTTCTTGTAGATAACATTTCATTTCTCATAAATAAGAGTAATGGAGGTACATAAAGAAGAATGTTTATTTTCCTAGAGGTTAGCATAACATACCATTTAGAATACTTATGTTTCGAAAACAATATCTGGAAGATGGGGGCTGTTAGCTGCAACACACGGTTGGAGTCGTTCTCAGAGGAGGGAGTAACAGTCAGAGAGGAGAGTAACAGTCCCCTCAGAGGAGGGGAGACAGTGAATTCGGATTGCTATGCTGCAGTGTTGCAAAATTTCTTGCAGCCCATGAGGGAAAACTTTATTGATAATGAAGAATTTAGAGACGTGTGGTTCCAGCAGGATGGGGCTACAGCTCACACAGCTCGAATGTCACTCAATGTTTTGAAACGCATGTTTGTCGTAGGTCTGGTGTCTCTGAGGGGGTGATTTACAGTGGCCTGCAAGGTCACCTGATTTGAGCATTTGCGATTTCTTTCTTTGGGGACACCTAAAAGAAAGGGTGTTCAGGAGCCACCCTCACACCCTGCCACAGCTAAGGGGGTGGATTATTGCAGCAGAGGTTATGGCCATACCTCGCCATATTTGTGAACGTGCTGTAGGAAACTTCCAAGAACAACTCCAACAGTGTGATGCAGATAACAAACCCCATCTTCCTGACATTGTTTTCAAAACATAAGTATTTTAAATGGTATGTTATGCTAATCTTGAGGAAAATAAACTTTCTTCTTTATGTACCTCCATTACTCCTTTATTTTGCCTCAAAACTGTTCAATCAGTTCTGCCCCACCATGTATAAGCTAGCTAACACATTTAAATTGTATATTGAAATCAATATATAACAAATAGTTAGACTACTTATAGCCTTATAAGAATTAGCTAAGCTGCTAGCTACGTACAATGTATTGCACACTTGATGCCTCTGTACCAAAAACATTCCATTTATTGGAACCTAATACACACTAAAGGCAACAAATTTATATACCAATTTTTCATTCATAGTACATTTATATTGAACCATGAATAACAACACCTCAATATAAATTGAAGACTGCCACTCAATATTTTTAAATATATGAAAAAATAAAAAAAAAATCGAAAAAATAAAAAAAATCATGATTTTTTTATAAAAAAATCAAGTGATTTAATCACATGATTTAATCATTTTGATTTAATCATTGCCAACCCTGATCAGTTCCTAACTCAATTTCAATTTGTAAGGAAACGTTAAAAATGTTTACATAATTGTAGTCTAAAGAACGTCCTGAGCCTTTTTGTGTAGTTCCTAAAAAAACATCTTATTGTTTTGGCAGGTTTAAAGGAAATTACCGCGGTTTTGATGAGGTTCAGGGAGAAGCTGACCAAGAAATCGAACTTCATCCTGACAGTAAGGGAGTAAAGGAATACAGCATCAAGTGAGTTGTTCTGCAAACAGAATTCTGTGACGTTTTACTGACAGCAGTTCTAATGTGTAGTTAGTTACATTACATGACTTTCTTGTTATTAGGAGTTGAAAATGAACATTATTTCGCTTCGAATCCATCATGCTTCAGTAATATTGAATTTATTTTTTCAGTTTCAGCCGAATTTTGCGCTTACTCATTCTATGTAGACAAGTATTGAGGATCTAAAACATTGTCTGAATATGAACCATAGCAAATTTTAGTGTTTATCTCTTGTGTATTGACTCCTGAAAATTTAATGACAGAACAACGCGGTTCAACAGCGTCTCGTACTTGTGCCTTCACTTTCCCGGCAACTACGGAGACGTTGACAACACGCGCATCTCCTACATTGGTCTCCGGGGAGACTTCAAGAAAATCAACCGCGACGCTATTGCTATAACAAATTACGAACTTAGGCCCAGTCTAGCTGATCATAAAAACGCCCTGGACGAAGGAATGAGACATGTGTTATGAGCTAGAGTATCCACAAGCTATGGAATTATTTACGCAGAGCCGGATCATTGGAAAGGCGACGTGCTTACGGGCATATATTTATTCTGTCCTTGATGAACATGGGCCTCATTGTTTCTTCTATACATGCGAGCCAATTTTCTGTACTGTGGCTGATCCTGATTAGTCGCGGAACTGGCTCGAGGACCGCGTTTTAGTAATGCCACTTCGCTTATTAGGTTTTATCATTTTGATATAAAAAAAATACATTTTCAATCATATTCGTTGAGTTATAACTCTTCTTCCTAGCTAAAACGTCATTTATAAGCTAAAGTTCGGAAATATGGTCTTGCATACGGATATGCAATCTGCTATTTTAAAATATGGTCCCCAATGCAACACGTCATGCTCCATGACATTCGATTGTTCTACTTTGAGTCGACGCTTTTAAAGAGACCAGAGCATAATTTAGTAGGTTAATTTAAACTTGACTCGTCACGGTTCTAGGAGGACCATAGACTATGAAGACGTAACCAGGGTTGCCAGATGGTATTTTTTCGGACAAATTCCACCATTTAGTAGTATTATTCAATTGCATTGGCCGGCTAAAATTTTTGATGGCGGTATTTCGTTACTACATTTTTAAAAGTGCGAAAAAGGAAACTGGAATTTTTCACCGGAACCTACGAATATAGGTACCAATATAAATTGAGTTATAGCAGTTTTTTGTTCGCGGACATTGCCGTTTTTAGGCCATCTGGCATCCGTGGTTGTAACGGGTTCAGTGCTAATTCGAGATTAAAGCAAGAATTTTTTTAGGACTCCTTCGTTATTTAACCTGGATCTCGTTAGCTCATTTTAGCATTGAATTTTCTTTGTTAATAGATTACTAATTAGACGATTGTATCCTTACTTATTCAGACTTAATATTGTAATGTTTTTTTTTTCATATTATTTGGAGTGTATTTTAGCCTTTACAGGGGTTTTGAAGAAGATACTAAAAAGTTTCTGATGGTCATCCCTCTATCAACTATTTAGAGTAAATATGTAGTCAGGATCTGAAGAAGGCTACGTGAATACACTGGGTTCGAAATTTAGTACGAATTAAGAATAATAGAACCGACCAACAACCCTAAGTAGTTCTACACGACGACGATGGGACTGAAAGTATATTTTCAAACCACGTGGAGTGGCTAATAGTTCTCAGCTTGGGTTTCGTCTAAAGTTATGTTCTAGAATTTAGACTGAACGGTGCAGTGTTGAATTTAAATTCATTTCTATTTTCAATAGACATTTCCGACTCAACAATTATATTAGTACTATTAATATTGAATGGATTACATAGATTTTTATTATGGATCATTGGTATGTAATAACCGCAGGCATCTGTGGCATGAATGATTGCAAATTATGCAGTTAATGTATTAGTGAAATTAGTATTAAACGAGCTAAGAGACAACGTTTACAATAATTATGGCGCGAGATACGAATTGATATTGGGTATGGTTGGAATGGATATAGTTTATATTATCATATTAAGATTAAGAGGTACGAAATGACATTTGGTATGGTTGGAATGGATATAGTTTATATTATTATAGCAAGAGATATGAAATGACATTTGGTATGGTTGGAATGGATATAGTTTTGCTTCTTTGTGGTGCGATTTCTCTCCTGTTCTTTGGACTGCCAGTCGTTCTGCTTGTCCGTTGTGCTACAGTAAAACTTACGTCTTTGTTATGGTGATCTTGATGTTTAACTAATTGCTATCATTAACTTTCCACGGTTATTGCATTGTGGGCTACACAAAAGAGCAATTTCTCCTCGCGTGTGCTCAGATCAGTCGGGAGCACCAAGTTATGCCTCAAGTGTACTGGAAACTTTATTGGGTGTTCGATTCTCTTACGGGTACTTCTTCAGGATGAGAGGACTGCAAACAAAAATCCGCAACAATACGTTCCGGAATTTGCCGAAAGCTGTTACGTAGATTTGTTATTTTGAATACTTTTATGGCTTTAATGTACTTCACTTTCATCAACCACTGAAACACAACGTCGGAAGCCGTTCAGTGAAACTGTGGAGTTGAGCTATAATGGGTTATCATCATATCATGTAGCTAATTTTAACCGTTCTAGTAATAACCTCCACATTGTCTACACCCTCGGTAACGAATCGTCGCGAACTCTCAGTAGAGTGTTCAAAGACGTACGACAAGGATAATTCTAGGCATGAAGGTTAAGTCTTATGAACAAATATCAAAGATTATGACGCTTCAATGTCTGTTATCGAAGTTTGCGTGGTGACCTCATTGTAGTATCCAAGTTTACTAATGTTTTATACAAGGTCCCATGATGATTAATAAAATTTGAAACATGAACAAACACCAGGGGCCACGGCTATTAATAAAAAACTGCGTTATGACTCGCCCAATCGACAACACTTCTTTTCGCTGCTTCGAGTCACCGACATGTGGAACAGTCTCCCCGATGACATCGTTGAGACGTTGACGCTGAGAGTATGAACGCGTTCAAGAACAGACTACCTAGATGAAGCTATGGAGAAATATATGTTCAGACTTGAAATGCTTCGTACCAAATCGAACGTGGTGGAAGTCTAGTAGCTATTTCAAACAATCGTCAGTTTTGAAAAGATCCGGTCAGAGGCACAAAAGTACGAAAATCGGCGACTTGTACATTAGGCCTGTTCGTCAGCGCCGACATCACTATAATATAAACTAGGAGAGAAATCGCACCACAAAGAAGCAAAACTATATCCATTCCAACCATACCAAATGTCATTTCATATCTCTTGCTATAATAATATAAACTATATCCATTCCAACCATACCAAATGTCATTTCGTACCTCTTAATCTTAATATGATAATATAAACTACATCCATTCCAACCATACCCAATATCAATTCGTATCTCGCGCCATAATTATTGTAAACGTTGTCTCTTAGCTCGTTTAATACTAATTTCACTAATACATTAACTGCATAATTTGCAATCATTCATGCCACAGATGCCTGCGGTTATTACATACCAATGATCCATAATAAAAATCTATGTAATCCATTCAATATTAATAGTACTAATATAATTGTTGAGTCGGAAATGTCTATTGAAAATAGAAATGAATTTAAATTCAATACTGCACCGTTCAGTCTAAATTCTAGAACATAACTTTAGACGAAACCCAAGCTGAGAACTATTAGCCACTCCACGTGGTTTGAAAATATACTTTCAGTCCCATCGTCGTCGTGTAGAACTACTTAGGGTTGTTGGTCGGTTCTATTATTCTTAATTCGTACTAAATTTCGAACCCAGTGTATTCACGTAGCCTTCTTCAGATCCTGACTACATATTTACTCTAAATAGTTGATAGAGGGATGACCATCAGAAACTTTTTAGTATCTTCTTCAAAACCCCTGTAAAGGCTAAAATACACTCCAAATAATATGAAAAAAAAAACATTACAATATTAAGTCTGAATAAGTAAGGATACAATCGTCTAATTAGTAATCTATTAACAAAGAAAATTCAATGCTAAAATGAGCTAACGAGATCCAGGTTAAATAACGAAGGAGTCCTAAAAAAATTCTTGCTTTAATCTCGAATTAGCACTGAACCCGTTACAACCACGGATGCCAGATGGCCTAAAAACGGCAATGTCCGCGAACAAAAAACTGCTATAACTCAATTTATATTGGTATATTCGTAGGTTCCGGTGAAAAATTCCAGTTTCCTTTTTCGCACTTTTAAAAATGTAGTAACGAAATACCGCCATCAAAAATTTTAGCCGGCCAATGCAATTGAATAATACTACTAAATGGCGGAATTTGTCCGAAAAAATACCATCTGGCAACCCTGGTTACGTCTTCATAGTCTATGGTCCTCCTAGAACCGTGACGAGTCAAGTTTAAATTAACCTACTAAATTATGCTCTTGTCTCTTTAAAAGCGTCGACTCAAAGTAGAACAATCGAATGTCATGGAGCATGACGTGTTGCATTGGGGACCATATTTTAAAATAGCAGATTGCATATCCGTATGCAAGACCATATTTCCAAACTTTAGCTTATAAATGACGTTTTAGCTAGGAAGAAGAGTTATAACTCAACGAATATGATTGAAAATGTATTTTTTTTATATCAAAATGATAAAACCTAATAAGCGAAGTGGCATTACTAAAACGCGGTCCTCGAGCCAGTTCCGCGACTAATCAGGATCAGCCACAGTACAGAAAATTGGCTCGCATGTATAGAAGAAACAATGAGGCCCATGTTCATCAAGGACAGAATAAATATATGCCCGTAAGCACGTCGCCTTTCCAATGATCCGGCTCTGCGTAAATAATTCCATAGCTTGTGGATACTCTAGCTCATAACACATGTCTCATTCCTTCGTCCAGGGCGTTTTTATGATCAGCTAGACTGGGCCTAAGTTCGTAATTTGTTATAGCAATAGCGTCGCGGTTGATTTTCTTGAAGTCTCCCCGGAGACCAATGTAGGAGATGCGCGTGTTGTCAACGTCTCCGTAGTTGCCGGGAAAGTGAAGGCACAAGTACGAGACGCTGTTGAACCGCGTTGTTCTGTCATTAAATTTTCAGGAGTCAATACACAAGAGATAAACACTAAAATTTACTATGGTTCATATTCAGACAATGTTTTAGATCCTCAATACTTGTCTACATAGATGAGTAAGCGCAAAATTCTGCCGAAATTAAAAAAAAAATTGATCCAATATCAATGAAGCATCATGGATTCGAATCGAAATAATGTTCATATTCAACTCCTAATAACAAGAAAGTCATGTAATGTAACTAACTACACATTAGAACTGCTGTCAGTAAAACGTCACAGAATTCGGTTTGCAGAACAACTCACTTGATGCTGTATTCCTTTACTCCCTTACTGTCAGGATGAAGTTCGATTTCTTGGTCAGCTTCTCCCTGAACCTCATCAAAACCGCGATAATTTCCTTTAAACCTGCCAAAATAATAAGATGTTTCTTTAGACTACAATTATGTAAACATTCTTAACATTTCCTTACAAATTGAAATTGAGTTAGGAACTGATTAACTATTAGAATTGGAACTGACGTTTCAGTGCTCTTTGGTCTAGACCATTGGTTCCCAAACTTTTTCAGGGTAGCGCCCCCTTTGGCTCCCTAGTTAATTTCTAGCGCCCCCCTAAAATCATGCGCCTCTTACCAGAAAATTTAGTTCGCTGCAATTTTAAAAGATGAAGGTTGAAGACAAATGTGTATTTCCCAAATAGGACCCCTTTTAGTGAACCAATGTGTTTTTCAGCTGTTTTAACTGTTTCAGCACTAGAAACCTAGGACGTCTCGGGCGAATTTACGGCCGGACTCACAACCAATCTCCAAATTCAGTTATCAAGGAATATCACCCAAACTAATGAACGCAGCTCAATAAAACTTGGAACATGTTTTCATCAGAACTTAACGGTGACGTTTAGCTTGCGAAAATTTTTTAAATATCACCTTAATTTTATTCATTCGTGAGTTATATTGCGACACAGGCCGAAATTCGCGGTGATCAAAGAATTTTTTCCAACCTACCGAACAGATTTGAACGAAATTTTGAATATACATTCCTAACTACCAAATGGTGTTTTTTAGATTTTAAAAAAAATATTTTACCGTCGTTTGCTAGATTTTTCATTTTACCGCCATTCTTGATTTCACACTTCCTTAGTCGCTTGTTCGCAAGTTATACAGATATAGGAGGAACGATCGGCTTTTCTACCGGCTGGTTTAACCAAGACCCGTTTACGTATAGCCGTATAACTCACAAACGAAGGCAAAACGAAAAAATTTTAACGAGCTAAACATCGCCGATGCTGAGGTTAGGTATTAAAATACTAAATTTCGTTCAAATCTGTTCAGTTGTTTGCAAGAAATTTCTTGATTACTGCGAATTTAAGCACGTATTGCTGTTTAAATTACGAATGAAACTCGCGAACGAAGGCACAATCGAAAAAATGTTCACGAGCTAAATATCACCTTTCAGTAGTTAGGACTGTAAATTCAAAATTTCGTCCGAATCTTTTCAGTAATTTGGAAGAAATTCCTTGATCACTGTAAATTCGGGCCATATTTCCATAAAAATATGGTAAAAACAATTGAAGGCTAAATTCAACAAATTTTCACGAGCTTTACATTACCGTTAGGTCCTAATGAATACGTGTACCAAGTTTCATCGAGTTAAGTTTATTAGTTTGAGAGGTACCGTAAAATGGGGTAACTTAGACCACTTTTTATTTTATAAATGATGCCATTTTTTTACTAGCTAAATTAAACTTGAATTGAAACATGCAAAATACAGGTCTATACCTGTCTCTTATACACATCTAGATGTGTATAAGAGACAGATCTCAACCTATCAATATGGGGCAGAACCGATTGAGCAGTTTTGAGGCAAAATAAAAGAGTAACGGAGGTACATAAAGAAGAAAGTTTATTTTCCTAGAGGTTAGCATAACATACCGTCAAACAGGATAAAAAGGGACGGTTTTGAGCATTTTTTGTTAATAACTTCTTACCATGAGAGATTTCATTTCTATTGAATGGCATCTCCAAAAAAGTTTCATACGCTGTATGTGAGGCGCCAGACGCAAAATAAAAGCGTCACAAATTACCCCTGGGAATGGGGTAATCCGGGACACTTGCAATAAAACTTAATTTTACAACATTTGAAGTATGCAGAGTGCACTCATCCATTACTAATAGTACTCTGATGTCCTCCTCTTTCATTGTAGATGATGTAGAGGTAGAATAAATGACATTTTCTGCAATTTTTACTTGTATTTCCTTCATTGATATGATATTACCGTATACATTAATTACCATATTATTGATGTGATATTACCATATCCATGATCAGGCCATTGGGCATTTCAACTACCTTGTCCACTGCAAGCTTCATATCAGCAGCCTTATAGCATTTTTCCTGTATCTGTAAGCTTACAGGATGGCTTGTAATTTCACACCATTCTAATTGGGTTAAGTGAATTTACTATAAAAAGATTGTAAAAAACATACCTGGAGCAGAAAGGAATGTTTTAGTGACAACCATCATATGTTTTGGAGAAATAAATCATAGTTAAGGTCAATTACTTTTCATTCTATGATGCCTGGTGCACAATTCTATATATGACATTCTATGAACAATTTTGTGATGACTGATGATGCACTTATTTTTCGACAAGTGAAATTTTTTTGGCTGAGCGAGGTAAATGTAATCAATATTCTTTGTTTTTATTCAATTTTTTCTTAACTGGCACCTTTGCTAACTGAGGTTCTGCTGTAAATGGGTTTTAAGGGTGTCCCTAATTACCCCATGATGCTGTCCCTTTTTACCCTGTCCTGCTGAAATGGCTGCCATTTTTTTTTGGAATGAGATAGGCTTATTCCCTCAATTACATTTTCGAGCCAACACCTGGGTGCAACTTTTACGGAAGTAAAATTTTTTAATACACTGAATATTTTTTTTGCTCCAGACCTTAGCAGAGGTACTTTTCCAAAATCGCACTTTTCACACTTTTTTCAGCGATTTTTTTTAGAGAGCAAATTAGCCAACATGATTACTTGCTGAAAGCCACAGGGACTAAATCCCTTCATGGAGGTAAACCAGCAAGCCAATGAGCTGCAGGCCGCCAAAACAATGGTCGTAACCCACACGCTAAACCCCAAAAATTTCTATTTCATGCAGCCTAGCCCCTTCACCACTTTCGATAAGAAACGCCCTGGGCCACAGTGGTGCTATCAGTACACTGCTACCTCTCAAGCCTGTCCGTTCTTCTGGAGGCTAAACCTCCACGCTTACCCCCTGCTCCCCCTCCTCTTGGTACCAGCTTGCGGAAGAATTCTAACCAAACCTAACCCTTTCGTGGAAAGGTGGAGAGAAGGGGGTAAGTGTGGAGGAAGAAGATGCTGGTGAGCGTCAGGGCTGGGCTTACGCCTGCAAAGTGGGTAAGGTGATGCAACAGTCCGGTGCGGGGCCATTCCCATTTACGGCAGTCTGGAGCGATCTGCGGACCCTGTGGCTTACGGCATTTGTAAGAAGTGATGGTATGTGCTTAAGGCCCTGATTGAAAACCGAGAGTCTTCGAACAGGCTCGGCTCTTCCCTAAGCGTTTCTTCACTAATTAGGATAGACTTTACTCCACTCGCAAATGAGATGGCGATATGGATTTTTCCATACTTACCCAGCTATTTATTTATAAGCGTTGACCAGTAATAAAAAATATGTAATCGTTATATTAAAAGAGTTTTAATGAGAGAAAATTTCAAGAAACTTTGAATATTATTGTTCATCATGTCTGCGACTTTTACACTTTTTTCGAGATATAAACGGGTTGTAATTTTTATTGTCAATTGAATGGTATATTCGGCATTCCTCGATCAGCTTCCTTGTTATAGATATTTTCTACCAAAAAATATTTATGATCGAGTCTGCTGATACGCGGAGGGAAAATCCTGGCGAAGAATAATACGTGGCCAGTGGTCGGCCTATCCAATTAGTTATAGCCGACCGTTGGCCATTCCTCGGCCACCTGAAAGCGACCAGTTACCGCAAAGAAGGGTCTGGCTAGGATATCATATTACAAAGAGTACAAGCTCGAGGGTTGCAACTGGCCGAGCTTTGGGCAGATCAAAAATTTTACACGATGGTTGCGGAAACCTCTCTCTCAGACTTCACTGCATTTTGACTACAAGCCTTAAATCATTGGTCTAGGAGCTATTGGGCGTAATCCGTTTGGAGTAGGCTATCAGCTTGTGGGCTGAGGCATTGCTTGTTTCAAGCTGGTGTGGCGAAATGAGGCAAGTAAGAACAGCTGCACAGGTGTTATGCTGACTATTTCTATTGCATGTAGAGGGTTGGCATTGGCTCTTGGGCTGATTTAAAGAGTCAAATTTTTGGGCTACGGCAGCGCTCCCGATAAATTGATAATGCTGGTACTTGGGTGCCCGGTAGGGATGCATGCCTGAGGCCAGCATTGCCAAGACCAGCATATCTTTCATCCTCCTTTCCGTGCGTAAGCCTGATAAAGGGCAGAGTAGACTAAGGGATTATATGTTAAAAGCCAAAGGTACAAATCCCCTTCATGGAAATTAACCAGCGAGCTAATGAGAAGTAAGCCACCAATACAATCGCTCTACGCCGTATTTAAAACTGCCTTACAGCTCTATCCCATGCCGTCAAACCTCCTCACGATTTTCGGTAAGCAACTCCCTACGCCATACCGCTGTTGATAGTTGATACACAACCAGCAGTCCCCATCACTCCAGCCCGTCCGTTCGTCGCAGCTGTTTTCCCCCGGCCTAACTTTAGTCTCTACCTCCACGCTTACCCCGTCTCCCCGCCTTTTTTTACCGACTGCCGGACGACTTTTCTTAGTTTCTGCTCACTTTCACTTGACTGCATTACGCTATGAAAAGAGGATCTATAGTCTATACGAGTTGTAACCTAACCTAATTCGGATAAGCATCAAAGGTCTGCAAGAAAAGCCTCCATTTAGCCATGCGATAATGGTGGAGAGTCGGGGTAAGTGTAGGGGGAAGAAGATGCTGGGGAATAGTAAGGCAGGGAAACAGTGACGCGGGGTTAACGTCTTGCGGAGTAAGTAAGGTGATGACGCATTACCGTTTGGTACAGTTCACATTTGCGGCAATGCAGTGTGGTCAGCGGACACTTAGGATAACAGCATGTGTAAGAAGTGATGATATGGGTTATAAAGCATTGGAGAACAACGTATTGACCGTTAACTATGTGGAGTAGCAGCTTGTGTGCTGAAGCAGTGTTGGTTTAAAGTTCGTGTGGTGAGATAGGTCAGTTGACTACAGCTGCTTAGGCGCCAGGATGACAATATCTATAGCATTTAGATGGTTGATGTTGGCTACAGGGCTGATTTGAGCGTTAATTTGCTGGTCTACGGCTGCGCACCCTCTCGACCAATGATTTGCAGATGCTGATAGCCTGGAATTATTCTTGTTGCACGTCTTTGAACATTCTCTATTAAATTTCTGTCCTTTTCAAATCTCGGTGACCACACAACGTTTCCAAACTCTAGATTCGGGCGCACGACAGCAACAAACAACTGCTTCATCGCTTTTGCATCTAGGAACTCGTATGAGCGTCTGATTTGTCCAAGAAGTTTGTTGGATGTGTTAGCTTGCGTTTCAACATGCTTCGAAAATTTCAGCTTCTTGTCGACATAAACTCCGAGATCTTTTTCCACACTAACTTACACGGTGATGTACAAATTTGGGGATTCGCCCGTTAGAAATTGTGTATAGTTAACTGTATTGTTGTCAGTACTGAGATTAGTAGCCTGTTAGAAATTGTCTAGCCCTCAACTGAGTTAGCGTCTGGATTAGGATCACATATTGGATATTGCATTGCATGAAGGTTATAATATTGCCTGCTAGTAACGGTGCCCCAGCTCTGTAACTAGGTGTAGGATATTTTTGTTTTTGTGTATGAAGTTTACGATTTTCATGTCTTGTCATTTATCTCCTTTGTCAAGACGTAGCTGACCAGTTGAGAACCCTTACGTACAGAAAATTAGGGCACTCGGAAACCGGGGTTAAATAACCAACCTGATATTAGATAAGTTTAATAAAAACTCAACCGAGATGAGTTATGCGCTCGGATTGATCCCGAGAAGTACCTTGTCGAAGTCAAAATAGAGATCGAGGAAAAGTTCATACATTTTGATAAAATCCCAATAGTCTCCGAAACAACCACAAGTTGAAACTTAAAAAGGTATATATCTCTCTCATTTATTCATTTCTTTATCATTCAGGCCTCCTTGGCCGCGCGCATGGTTCAGAACGATCTAGTAAGAGCTGGGGTCTTCGTTGATCCACAAAGCTCTACGTAAGTTATCAGTGTAGTTCTTACGTTCCTGAACGTGGCCACGCGCACTCTCGAAATCTGCGAACCAATAGGAATGCTTGAAATTTAGATGGGCATTAAACTAGGTTGTATCTTGTTACACGTGTGCACAAAACAATACTTGTCAAAAAATACAGAAAAAAATCACTTCATTGCCAGTACTTTTAAATTCACTTTTATGATGAATGCCTACATCTGTAACGTGCATGCACGTATCATGAGATCTTTGATTATCACAAATATCGTGATGCCAAATTTCAGTTAAACTAAAGTCTGATTTAACAGAAATTTTAAAAATTTTTGCTGGAAATTATATGTCAACTATAAAAATTATAACACCATCAAATTAAAATATAATGACTAAAAATTACCTGCAATGGCTTGATTAGGTGGCATTTTCAAGACCTGGATCATGTATCTGTTGAATAACAAAAAAATATGTTTAGTTCTTATCCATTCTTAATGCTTATTAATATCACGAATGACGCCTTCATGTTATTCAGGTTTCACAACTATTTACAAAAAGTAATTACAGGAATAAGCAACAATTCCCTGTCAAAATTTACGCGCTGCTATCGTTCCGGTTTCGGTTGCGACTCTCGGATTAGAGATGAATCAGATGGAAAATGGCCGCCTCTTCTATTTAGTCGCCAAATAGGAGCTATTTAGGGTAGTTTCGTGGGGGAAAATACAGGGTGTTTCAGAATTAAGTAACCCTTTTAATTTGTTAATAAATAAAAAAC
>NW_025933819.1:0-864 GCF_000764305.2 Hyalella azteca
TGCTCATAAATTTTCTCTGTGGCTCTACCGACTGGTTGGACGAGGTTGAGGCCCCTTAGCGGTTTTGCAAATATTTTATTTTTGACGTAGTGTTTTTGTTGACAATTTACAATGTAATGCAATAACTTCAGGGCAATTTACTCAGAACGGAATGGATTTTTTTAGTTATTGTTTTATTAACAATGTAGCTTGGTTCTCAAGACAAGAAGTGAAGATGTGGTCTCCTTGATTTTTTATAAGTGACAAGATTGCACATTGAGCTAGGTTTGACATTTGCGTATCTATAATGAAAATCCATCGATTGTAAGGATTCAAATTCAGCTCTGTTACTGTTATATAATATTTATGTATTTGTTGGCATTCCTGCTCTAATTAATAGGTGCTCTAGCTAATTCTTCCTGCTCTAATTGAAATTTTCTTTTCCTAATATTACTTTTTAGCGCATTTTCTCATTTATGGAAAAAATGCACTATTGTGCTCGCCATGTCCGTCCGTCCGTCCGTCTGTCCGTCCGTGATCTCAAGTTTTCGTCGACGAGAAAATGCGCTCTCTGTCACTCACTGCAGTGAGTACTGAGTTATATTTAAAAAAAATCGTTAGATTGCAGTGACTGTGGGATGTGATTAGATGATTCACCTATAAGGTGTACAGTCGTAAACTGTCTCATTGTGATTTTCTTTGAAGCAACTAAGCGAGCTGACTGTCATGAGGCGGCAACTGCGGCAACTTCTTATTAACCGCTGCTTAATAACTGCTGCTTAATAACTGCTGCTTAATAACTGCAGCTTAATAACAGCTGCTTAATAACTGCAGCTTAATAACTGCTGCTTAATAACAGCTGCTTAATAACTGCAGCTTAATAAC
>NW_025933820.1:0-275 GCF_000764305.2 Hyalella azteca
GAATAATATAGAAAAAAACTACCCTTCATTTTATTAGGTCAAGATTGGTTTCGATTTAAAAAACGTATATGTGAAACATTTTTAGTGGAAATTCGTCTCAGAACTGTCGATTCGGTCTACTAAAATTTACCAGAATTTCATCCCACACTCAGGATGATTTGTTTTCGGTGAATTTTCCCACGCATTTTCACTTTTTTTAAGCTATTGCTGTGCACAGTTGGCGCAATGTAATGAAAATTGATTCTCTTTGCGCACGTGTTTGCGCAATCCCGGCC
>NW_025933821.1:0-439 GCF_000764305.2 Hyalella azteca
CACGCAGGTGTATGAATAAGGCAGTAACTTATCACGCAGGTGTATGAATAAGGCAGTAACTTATCACGCAGGTGTATGAATAAGGCAGTAACTTACCACGCAGGTGTATGAATAAGGCAGTTACTTATCACGCAAGTGATAGTTCCTGCTCAATTGCAGCTCAAAGTGGCGCCTTCCTAGGCCGCTCTCTGCTCGAAATTTTATTGGTGTTGGGGCGGTCAGTGTGATCCTGAAGATGGTTAATTGCAGAGACAGTTTAAATGCAGACACACCACAGACACAGTTTAAATGCAGAGACAGTTTAAATGCAGAGACCGTTTAAATGCTGAGACAGTTTAAATGCTGAGACAGTTTAAATGCAGAGACAGGTTAAATGCTGAGACAGTTTAAATGCTGAGACAGTTTAAATGCAGAGACAGTTTAAATGCAGAGACAGGTT
>NW_025933822.1:0-784 GCF_000764305.2 Hyalella azteca
CTTCAACTAAATAACTATTGCTGAGTCCAGGTGTTACAAGCGGTCAACGTGCGACTTCTTCTTCACCTACAACCCGCAACCACCACCACCACCTGTATTGAATATTTTCACATATGGCGTGCAATTATGACTTATTGCCGTTAATCGTAACTCTCTTCGTGATAGTCGTTCAATTTCTTAATCAGCTCTATGTGCAGTAATAATACCGTGCTAACTACATAAATTAGTGTAAATTGTATTGAGATAATATACTAAGCTTTTATTTATTTACATTTATATAGCCTACTAGGTTTAGGCGGTTTAGCAAATTGAACTGCACTTGCCACTCTCTAATGCAATAATGCTGCTGCTGTTCATGCGGCTCAGACTAGTAGTGAGACTGGTAAAAGTAGGTACAGACTTACAGTGACAGTGAGCAAGAGTGACTGAGTGAGCCTCAGTGAGGTACTTGCAACATAGTGACAAACCAGAGATTTTTTAGAATCAGTTCATTTTTAATTTCCTCATTTACTTAAGATTTTAACCAATTTCTCAAATATGATAAAGCTGGTATCCATGATACTTTACTGGTCTACTTATAGGACTCAAAAATGAACTTGAGACCCATGGTGCAGAGAGTGATAAAGATTTGAAAGATATTCGGAGACGAATTAGCAGACAAATTTACTCTTTTGAAGATCTTGCCGACGGCCGACGCCATTTACCAATCTTCCCGAAGCTTCGGCGACGCAGTCAACCTTCCAGAAACTTCGGCTATGCTGCCAACGATGCTTTCTGTGAGGCG
>NW_025933823.1:0-1181 GCF_000764305.2 Hyalella azteca
TGGTGACCGACCAGGTAACTGCGGGAGAAAATGTATTGTAACACAATGGCCCTTGTTTGACTTGAAATATCGATTTATTTCTGCTTGCACAAATGAAATTCTACTTACTCAAATGGAAATTCAAATATTCAAATGGTTGAAATCATTATAAATTTTGCTTACACAAATGGAAATTCTGCTTACACAAATGGAAATTATGCTTACACAAATGGAAATTCTGCTAACACAAATGGAAATTCTGCTAACACAAATGGAAATTCTGCTAACACAAATGGAAATTCTGCTTGCACGAATGGAAATTCTGCTTCCACAAATGAAAATTCTGCTTACACAAATGGAAATTCTGCTTGCACGAATGAAAATTCTGCTTACACTAATGGAAATTTTGCTTACACAAATGGAAATTCTGCTTATAAAAATCGAAATTCTGCTAACACAAATGAAAATTCTGCTAACACAAATGGAAATTCTGCTTACGCAAATGGAAATTCTGCTTACGCAAATGGAAATTCTGCTTACACAAATGGAAATTCTGCATACACAAATGGAAATTCTGCTTACGCAAACGGAAATTCTGCTAACACAAATGGAAATTCTGCTGGCACAAATGGAAATTCTGCTTACACAAATGGAAATTCTGCTGACACAAATGGAAATTCTGCTTACACAAATGGAAATTTTGATTATACAAATGGAAATTCTGCTTACACAAACGGAAATGCCAATGGTTGAAATCATTATTGCGAAAAATGCAAATTTGGACTTTCACGATTTCGTTTCTGCATAAGGTAAGAGAATGAAGGCAAATATGTTAACAAGTGCAAAATTATTTGTACTAATTGATAAAGGCTTTATTTCCAAGCACTCACTTAACTCTAAGTGATAAAAGCTCACGGCAAAGATTATAGTCTTTTTTGCTACTCATACACTATTCATAACGATGGTCAACTTCGACCTATATATATATATATGCCGTCAATTTTAATTATTTTAATAAACACTTCATTATTAATTTGGAACTGTATTATTGAAAAGTATTTTGTGATTGCGGTAAAAAGAATATGGGTTAGTTATCAGGTCGACGGGTAGCATGGGCAGCATGGGTAGCATGGGTAGCATGGGTAGCATGGGTAGCACGGGTAGCATGGGTAGCACGGGTAGCATGGGTAGCATGGGTAGCA
>NW_025933824.1:0-406 GCF_000764305.2 Hyalella azteca
GTTGTCTCCTGCGTCACCTGGCAACAAGAGGGAGAAGTTGTTAATTATTATTAAATTTATTATTCTTATCAAATTATTATAAAATTATTATTATATCTATTATACTTATTATATTTATTATTATACTACTTAAATGAAACCCCCGTTCTTGATGACCTGCACGGGTCTTTAAATGTGTTCTTTGCTATTTAGAAAGTCGCACTTATTTCCGAAACAAAAAGTACTTCTCTATTGGGACAACGACTCGGTGATAAGTTTAAGCCGAAGTATAATCCTAAAAGTATATTATATAATTGTTTACGCTGTTCCTCAATATCCTCGCATCCCGCTAAAGAAGAACCACCCTCAGGTCATACTAATTACCATTCATATAAGAGATGCATGATGCATAGAAAAGTAACCTTTT
>NW_025933825.1:0-4244 GCF_000764305.2 Hyalella azteca
ATACACTGAAAAATTTCGCCGAATGAAATTAATATATTAAAATGTTATGAAAAAAACTTAAATTGTAACTGAACACAGGGCTTAGAGGATCTTCAACAACTTATACATCGAATACGATCGGCTCCGTTGCAGTGATTCGAGCTGCGGCGAAGGCGTGATAATTTATTATTTTTGCATTCAAATCGAAAATAATCATTACCATTCACTTCATAGTATTGCATTCTATTATATTATATAAAAACGACTTCACTAAATTGGATCCTGCTTCAGTTTCTTTTCGACATCAGAAAGGAACGAATGCATTTGGCACAACATAACACGTACGACTGGCTGTGGTCATATAATGTACAGCAGGTGACCGTGCACGGTGCACCTGTTGCATTGAACAATTTTTATGAGTGCTGCAGGATAGAAATGTTCTATGTTTGAACTACCCATATATTCGCAGCAGGATAGAAATGTTCAGTGTTTGAACAACCGTTATATTTGCAGCAGGATAGAAATGTTCAGTGTTTGAACGACCGTTATATTCGCAGCAGGATAGAAATGTTCAGTGTTTGAACAACCGTTATATTTGCAGCAGGATAGAAATGTTCAGTGTTTGAACAACCGTTATATTTGCAGCAGGATAGAAATGTTCATTGTTTGAACAACCGTTATATTTGCAGTAGGGTAGAAATGTTCAGTGTTTGAACAACCGTTATACTTGCAGCAGGAAAGAAATGTTCACTGCTTGAACAACTGCTTTACCTGCATCGGGATCGAAATGTTCAATGCTTGAACTTCCGTTGTATATGCAGCTGGATAGAAGTTGTAGGGGATTTTCCTCCCTACGCACGAGGATATTCCTCTTTCAGAAATAGTCTTCATTCTCTAAAATTTAGGGAAAGGGAGTTGAAACAAATGAACATGAATCGCGGTAATTTTAATCGAAATTCAACATTTGTTGGTACTGCATTCAGAGTTAATGCAGATTCCGCTTCAGGAGAGTAAATCCAGTCTAAGGAAGCAGCGCGTTTACGAGCGAGGGCGACGCCAGAAGTTTTCAAGAAGTCATACTGTTCGAAATAGATACTTGAATTACAAATAAGCTATGAATTTTCAGTCACTTTGTATTCTCAGTAATTTCAATTTTAGTTCGAATTCAAGAGTGTAGCTCACCTTATTTAATTGAAAATAGGTGCACCACACTGGTGCTCTCAGACAATAATGGCTATACGAGTAAGATTAAAGGCAAGTGAATAAATTTAGGTGCGGTAGCTCAAATTAAGTGTCACCATAGGTTTAAAGGGTAAATCGCTTTAGCCACTGGCCACTTCACGTTCAATAGTTGGTAACAGACGAAGTTCCAAAGAAGAATTCAAGTAATTTTTAGTTGTTATTAAGTAATGTAAGTAAGTTAAGTTGCAAAGCTCTACATTTAAAGTTTTACTACGCGATTGAACTGGCCGGCCAAAGCGTTCCAAAAGAAGTATAAGACGCATGCACTCCAAACTCAAAATTTAAACAAAGAAAAGGTTGTGCACAACAACTTAACACCTCTATGATAAATTAGGAAACTATGGTGCAGAAACATTTTTAAAAATCTTGTTACAACCGCACGCTTTTAAGGTCAGCCATCCTTTTCAGAAACTGCGACTCTTCCCTTTAATAGGCAGAACAAGAAATTATTCTTCGTCGCAACTGACTCAGGAATCAGGATGGAAAATATTTCCAACAAGATTTCAGTGTTTGAACATCTGTTATATTTGCAGCAGGATAGAGATGTTCAGTGCTTGAACAACCGTTATATTTGCAGCAGGATAGAGATGTTCAGTGCTTGAACAACTGTTATACTTGCATCAGGATCGAAATGTTCAGTGCTTGAACAACTGATATATATGCAGCAGGAGAGGAATGTTCAGTGTTTGAGCTACCGTTATATTTGCAGCAGGATAGAAGTGTCCATTGTTTGAACAACCGTTATATATGCTGCAAGAAAGAAATGTTCAGTAAATGAACAACCGTTTTATTTGTAGCAGGATAGAAATTTTTCACTATTTTATCAACCGATATATGTGCAGCAGGATAGAAATGTTCAGTATTTTAACAACCGTTATATTTGCACCAGGAAAGAAAGGTTCATTGCTTGAACAACCGTTTCATTTGCAGCAATATAGAAATGTTCAGTGATTGAACAACTGTTATATATGCAGCAAGATTGAAATGTTCAGTGCTTGAACAACCGTTATATTTGCAGCAGGATCGAAATGTTCAGTGCTTGAAATACTGTTATATTTGCAGCAGGATCGAAATGTTCAATACTTGAACAACCGTTATATTTGCAGCAGGATAGAAAATGTTCAGTGCTTTAGCAACCGTTATATTTGCAGCAGGATGGTAATGTTCGGTGCTTGTACAACTGTTATATTTGCATCAGGATAGAAATGTTTAGTGTTTGAACAACCGTTATATTTGCAGCAGGATATAAAATGTTTAGTGTTTGAACAACCGTTATATTTGCAGCAGGATATAAAATGTTCAGTGCTTGAACAACCGTTATATTTGCAGCTGGATAGAAATGATCAAGGCTCGAACAATCATTAAATTTGCAGCTGGATAGAAATATTCAGTGCTTAAACAACCGTTATATATGCAGCAGGTTAGAAATGTTCAGTGCCTGTATAAGCGTTACATTTGCTGCAGGATGGAAATGCTTCATGAGAACCATCACTATGACAGAGATGGGTTCTTCTATTGTGAAGTCCTACAAGGAATTTAACAGTGGGGCCACAAGTTCAGGTTCAAGAGGTGATAATGTTTTTGTTGATGTTTTTTACCACGTACTGGTCGCAGCAATAAAGTCGCTAAATACCACAGTTATACAATTAATTATCTCGTAATTAACGTTGTGTTTCAAAGTCATTTTTTAGGTTGGGCAAATGTCGGTTGCAGCACGCTGGGGCGCCCGCAGGCGGCGAGCCTCAATGATATGGATACTTAATTAAATAATTACTGCTCTGAACACCGGCCTAATATCGCTTCATTTCTGCTAAGGCAGGAATGTCTAGAATTTCATGACATCCAATGAACGCTAATGTTGAGTATCGTTCCATTTTGCTGAGGTGAGGTAGAATCTCGTGTGTTAATCTTTTCGTTAGAATATTTACAACAGTCTTAGTAATAAATGAGTCGTATGTTCCAAATACTCATAAGTAGTCACCCACAAAAAGGCTAAAAGTACACCGCTATTTGGACAAGTCTCACTTATTTCTCCAAGTGATCCGTCGCGGCTGCAGTGAAACACGTTTCATGAACCACAGCTGAAAAATTTCCACTTGAAAATTATTATTCGCTTATGTGACTTTTCTAGAAGCTTAGACTTGTCTGCTATCAATAATTCGGGTAAGTTTCATTCCACGAAATAAAGCATAAATGTGTTCTGCGCATTATTTTACAGAATATTAAAATCGGATAATTTGACTTGAAATTTAATTTCAATCTTTCAACTAAATGTGCCGATGAATTGCACAGGTGCGTGGATATCTACAGCTGCGCTGGCGATAACGATAACTCTATTAAATGTCAATTTCGTTCAAATTTATCTGGCTAGAACATTTTCACATTAGAAAAATTTGCAGTGGCGGCTGAGGTGCAGAATAGTCGAAGTTCAAGTTTTAATGAAATAACTAAATTTATATTAAATAATATATAAATATTTTAAGTAAAGACTAGTCGAAAACCAAGTTTAACTGTTTCAACTAAATTATTATTAAATAGTAGATAAATATTTATCGAGAGGTTACGCACAGACAGCCGGGGCTGTGATGGATATTTTTTTTTCAGGAGACATTACAGTTTCATCATCACTAAAAATGTCTCCATTAAATTCAATGCACAGAAAGAATGCATGTTAAACTTCAATTAAAAATTAATTGCTGATAAAGAAAATGTAATTTTCACGCTTCTTCTTATCCATATTAGAGTATGAAGCAATTTCCGTCACAGTCTCAGTGAACAGGCAATATCGCGTACGTATGTTTTCTACATATCGTCTTGTTCCAGAAAAACATTCACTCCCCACTTCCATCTTGTCTAAAAATTTAATTGATTATTGACATTAATTATTATTTATTTACTATTTTCCTCTGAATGAGGATAGAAATGTGGACCTGTTCACCGAAGGTGAACAGGTCTGAACTGCCATGTGTTCAGTTAACAGGTCTGAACAGTCATGTGTTCAGTTAACAGGTCTGAACAGTCAT
>NW_025933826.1:0-690 GCF_000764305.2 Hyalella azteca
GTAAACACCACCTTGGCCTGTTGGCCATTATTGAAGGCAATAACTGCCCTTTTTAGCCATCCATTATGATCCATATACTGTTATTGTTAGTAGGCCAATCGCAACATAAAAAATGACACTTCAAAAAGACAAAAAAGCTGAAAAAATAAAAAAAATCAAATAAATAAAAAAAATCATGAAAAAAATAAAAAAAATCATTGATTTTTGATTTTTTTGATTTTTTTAAAAAAATCAAAAAAATCGCCAACCCTGGGCCACAAGGTAATTTCAGAGTAGCAAGTGGCTCAGAGCGTGTGTTACTCGAGGTAACACAGAAAAACTGAAAAAGATCGCACTTTTCCCATGGGCAGAAAACTTGAATAATCTGTCTTTTTCAAATCGAATAGTAATCGTTCTTGAGCGACAATTAAAAAATAATAACGTCTAGTTGTGTGCGCACTAACTCAGCAAGCTCCTAAAAGCGTACGACTCGCCCCACTCCACTTCTGTGGATGTATAATCACACCGAGCTACCACCTGTAGGTAACAACGAGAGGCGCGTACTCATTTGTTAATATTCAACTCGCCAAAAATGTGTAAAACAATAATACGATTTACCATGCGCGTCTTCAAAAGAACTTTTTTCGTTCATCTGTGCGTTAACTTTGATTTCATAAATTGATACGCAACAAAACTCGCAAGAGGAAAAGT
>NW_025933827.1:0-1808 GCF_000764305.2 Hyalella azteca
TGGACAATAACCAACACCGATGAGGGAGAGCGAGCCCTCGCCAGCCTGTACAGCAACAGGAAGCCCAGTCGCCTCGTGGTGCTGTCCACCCACACCCGCCCCTACCCGGGGCTGTGGAACTCCTGTACACCCACACCCGCCCCATCCCGGGGCCGGGGGAGCTGCTGTCCACCCACACTCCCCACCCCGGAGCTGGGGGACTTGCTGTCCCGCCTCACCGTCCATGACATCGCTGACATCAGCCTGCTGGCCCTGGACTCCTTCTGGGCGCCGGCAGGGCAGTCGGATGACGACCTGACAACAATTATCCGAAAGTTGGGGTAGGAATAATTTATTCTTCAACATGGAATAAGTTGCAGCTTAAAATTAATAGTTTTTACCTTTAATTTAAGTTCTAAGCTGCACCTCAAGAAATATTTAAAAATTTCATACATTAGTTGTACCCCAGGCTGAACTTATTTCAAAATATGCTTAATTTTATTTGAGTGATGTAATCTACATAAAATGTCAGCAAGATACCAACGGTATGACGACGAAATAATTTTAGTAAAATAAATGTGCAAAAATGTGTGAATTCCCAATTGAATATGCCTATCAGAAGATCTCGTAACGTGTATCCATTTAAATCAAATTTTGAACGCCATCATTTTTAATATGTTTTTGGATTATGCTGTCACGAACTGCGTAGTCACCGAGCGGCTTTAAGAAATTCTGTACTACTTTATTTCTACTCGCCGTCTGAAAGCCATAATACCTGCCCTTTATTGTATACGCCGCCTTAATGCTTGCCCTTGATTGTAGTCGATGCCTTAAATCTTGTGCTTGATTGTACATGCACCCTTTGTTCCTGCCATTGATTGCAGATGCCGCCTTAATGCCTGCCATTTATTGCAGATTCCGCCTTAATGCTTGCCATTGATTGCAGATGCCGCCTTGATGCAGTGTACGGCTCACTTGACCAAGTTTTGGTCTACTTACAAATTCGTGGAGTCATCAGGAATCAAATCGGTAATTATTTGAAGCAATTTATTTAAAATATTTGCAGTTATCCCAATAATTTTCTTAAACACTTGTGTTTCTATGATTTCAGGTCATCAATGTTAGCGAAGTAAATTATGGGTAGCTATACTGCAACGATTTTAGTTTTTTAAATTCTCGTTAATTAAAGTCACCTTCATGTAGTAATCCATGCAGCGTTTCTGAGCAAACTTGATGTGGAACTTTTGAAGTCGTAAGCTCTTGCGTATTAGCATTTATTCAATTTGTACTGTAATTTATTGTGCTGTTAGATATTTGCGCCAGCGCTATTTAATTTAAGGCTTAGTTGCCGCCATGAAACGGCTCTCAATAACGTAGATGCATAATTAACAATGGAAAATCAACTAATGGAAGAAATTTTAGACTAAGAGGTGAGGTGGTGGTAGGTGCTGGTCTCCGAAGGCGGTGGTCAGTGTTGCCTCCGAAGGTTGGGGTAGTTGTTGGTCTCCGAATGTGGTGGTAGGTGATGTCTCCGATGGTGGTGATAGGTGTTGGTCTTCGTAGGCGGTGGTAGGTGATGGTCTCCGAAGGTGGTGGTAGGTGTTGCCTCCGAAGGTTGAGGTAGTTGTTGGTCTCCGAAGGTGGTGGTAGGTGTTGTTCTCCGAAGGTGGTGGTAGGTGTTGCCTCCGAAGGTTGAGGTAGTTGTTGGTCTCCGAAGGTGGTGGTAGGTGTTGTTCTCCGAAGGTGGTGGTAGGTGTTGCCTCCGAAGGTTGAGGTAGTTGTTGGTCTCCGAAGGTGGTGGTAGGTGTTGTTCTCCGAAGGTGGTGGTA
>NW_025933827.1:2236-53858 GCF_000764305.2 Hyalella azteca
GCGTATGGGTTAGTCGCATATGTTACTTTAATAAAGTTGATACACTTGAAGCAAAACAATTGCACGGCTTCGTAACTAGGCATAACTGATGATTTTCGGAGCTTAGTATTAACTGTCAGTTTTTGTCGAAATAAGCTGCACGAAAATTCGGAAAACTTCATAATACTGAATATTTTAACCAGCAAATGACCTCGCCACTGCCAATAGCTGAGCTGCCAGCCTGTAAACTCGACAGGTGAATCCGACGTTGACGAATAAGAACCTTCAGATAGCAACGTTCATCGATAAATATATGTCATTTTTGATAAAAGTCAAGTTGTATCTTCAGAATTAGTTCCATAGAGTAGCTGTGGTGCAACAGTTTTCAAGTGATGCAAATATGCGGAATATATGCCGTAGATTGTAGAAGAATTATAGCGGGGTCTGCTTCATCAGGCGGTTGGCCTGTCGCTGATTCTTAAAATCGCAGAATATTCACAGCTAGTTGATGTCTCAACTACGCTAACACTGCTCCAATTTTGCTTGCTCAACCCCTTGGCCCCCTCGTCAACTCTGACCAGAAACTCGAGCAAAAAGCTAGGTTCGAACCCGCGCCTCTCTGCTCCAATCCTAGTCCTGAACTGTAACTAACGGGCCACCCTGCCACTACATCCTGCCCTAGTACCACACCGCCACTGAGCCACCTTGGCCTAGTACCATTGCACCCTGCCACGGGGTCACTCTGCCCCATAGTTACCGCCATGCCCCATATGATAAAATAGTAAGTAAAGAGGATCAAAGTTACACATTTTATCACAAATCGGCCGAAAAACAAAAGCGGGGTGTTTTGAGGACAAGTTCATGATTCATAAAAGTGGGGCCTCAGAAACTATCAATTTTTCGAAGTGCACAGCTGGTCGAAGAAGCTTACGCACGTGGCTGGAAGTTGACGTCCGTTGACTTGTACTCTGGCTTTACAATAAGTTATTGAAGATGGAACTGAAAGGTGGTCTACAATTTCGATAGTTATTAAACTTCCCGTCATCTAATTTTACCTGATTGAAATAAGTACTGAATTTTGCATTGTATAAAAAGTTAAATTTTTAATTGATAAAAGTTTTATATAGAGTACGTTTTGCCAGAAATATGTGTACACTAATCTTGTAGCACTGTCACTTATTTTTGCAAAGGAAATACTACTAACCCACTAGACATCTGTCATTGAATCAGCTTCGAAATAACTTTTGTTTGGCTGAATAACTAAATAATTAATTAAATTGTTAATTGAATTGAACAAGTGATAAAAAATAAATTAAATAAATAAATTACCTCATAAAATTAATTAATTATATAAAAGTTTTACTTATTAATACAAAATATTAAAAAAAGTTAATTGAACGCTTTGACGTCATTTGCCGGGTGGGAAGCAGCGAGTAATGAAGACAAAGCAGTTTTCTTTATTATCGCATCACATTTTCATTGTTTGCCAGACGACGTTTGCNTTAACTACCTTTGCCTTTAACTACCTTTGCCTTTAACTACCTTTGCCTTTAACTACCTTTGCCTTTAACTACCTTTGCCTTTAACTATCTTTGATGTGTACTATCATTGTTGTGCGTTAATTATTAGGATCTTTTCAACCTTATATATATATGTGTTCAATTTACGTGCTTTGTTCAATAAATAATTATTTAGTATGCTTTCATTTCTCCTTTGTTAAGATCGGTGGCAGTTTAGGGTTACTTGTCGAATCTACTTGGAGTCGTCCTTTACTTGAACCTTACAAGGTTATTTATTGAATTAAACAATTAAAGACAAAGAACATGGCCACCGCAACGTTGGAGTGGGAAGTTTGTTACGAAGAATTCAACACGGGCAACAACAAGCCGCTCTGCCTGCCCTGCGGCCACTCATTTTGTTTTTCCTGCATTTCAAATTTTCAAATGGCTTCTGGAAACAGAATTTGCCCTAAATGTAAGAAAGGAACTTCTCAGCCTATTGACCAAATGTTAGTTAATTACGCATTAATTCCATCAGAAAACGAAACAATTCAACGCATCAGGTCACCACCGTCAGAGATATTGTGCCCTCATCAAGCAAAAGACTTGATTTTTTTGTGCGTTGACTGCATGGAACTCGTGTGCTTCACATGCACAAGGTGCACGCACGCCACGCACAAAGTTGAGTTTTTAGACGACTTGCTACACGCAGATGAAAGAGTTGAGGAATCTAGAGTGAAAATACGTATAGCAATGCAAGGCAAACTTGACAACGTTAATAATCTAGTCTCTGCATCTGATGGTGCCTTGAATTTGATTGATGAAATCCTCAACCTGAAGACAGATTTTGAAGGATGGAAGGATGCGTTGCTGGCCCAGAAAGTGTCCACCGAGCAGGACCTCCAGGCCTGGGATGTCCAAGTAACAAGTGTAGATGAGAACACGAGACAAGAATGCAAGGCAATTCTTAGTCGCCTTAAATTGAAACCTCCAGAAAATATAACGATAACTGAAATCAAAGAGAGGTTAGATGCCGCAGGCAAGAAATGTGATTCGTTAGAGGTTAGTAATTTATAAAATATTATGTATTTCGTTTAAAAATACATTTTCCTAACGCACTCATTATTTCCACAGGCCATATTAAGATGTCACCGGACGTGTGCCGCTACCTTTAATCTTGTCAGAATGATCGGAGCTCCACGGCCAAACGCCGGCGACTATCTTATAAAAAGTTCAATGATTTTCGCTAAAGCTATATTGCACATTATTGCACTGGGATGTCTTTCATTAAAACTTCGGTTAACACGGTAAAACTTAGTTTTATTTCAGCAAAACACTTCAAAGGGATCCGTTTAAAAATATTACAGAACAAGCACGATGGACATTACACTGCTTGATGGAGCATATAGAGCACAGCCACAGTAACTAGCGCTAGGGATGGACCCTGGCCTGTCAGCCTGGACCCTGGCCTCTTAACCTGAACTCGGGCCTCTCAGCCTTTACTCTGGCTTCTCAACCTGGACCCTGGCCTCTCCACCTGGACATTGGCCTCACAACCTTGGCCCTGGCGTCTTTTGCCCAATATCCGTGATGTTTTCCCAACATCAAGGATGTTGGAAAAACACGAAATTTATTTGAAAAATTTAATCTCGAATAAGGCATTTTTGCTAAAATACTAGAGTTTCTTGCAAATTTCTCTGACTTCTTATTGTTTCTAGCAAAAGTAATGTATAATATGATAATTAACTAAGCCAGCTATATAATATCATCCATATTTTGCGCTCAAAAGACTAAATAGATCAAATACGGTCGCGTTTAATGTTGGGGTCTCGTAAGACCAGGTGGACAGAAATGTCACCTTACAATTTTTTTCAATATAAAATTTTCAATTTTCCATACTCATCTATACACTAATTAGTGACCGTAATCACTAGAAATTATAAAAAAAATCTCTACGTGCTATAATGTGGTCGTTAAAGGGATAAGTTTTAGTACAAACTTCATGTATTGCGTTGTTAATGATTTCTCAGTGAAATTGTAGTTTCGGATCAGACCTCTTAATACTATCAATTAAATGATTTGAATTTTTAATGTTAGATTCGTCGGCCAATTATTGGCGCAGGAGAGAGGCAGTGCGCCGGCCGTGGCGCGGTCGTGCAGCGAAGTTTGGACCAGAGTCACGCGGCGCCCACGGAAGGAGTTGCCACAGGGGATTGGCCAATGTTACCTAATCCGGTAAGTCTTTTACTAACACAAGGTGTCACTCAGTGAATTGATTAAATATGAATTGACAACATTACAGTGGGCCGGAGTTCGGGAAACCATTAGCCCAGGTATTTCATCCTAATGCATTGTTCGAACCCGAGTTGCCAGATGGGCCTTTTTTAGTCGAATTCGTCCATTCGGGCCTTTTTTTCTAATTGCGTTATCCGGCCTCCGTCTAAATTTTGTTAGGAATCTTGACATGAAAACTGTGTCGTGTAGCACCAGCCTTTGTTTTCGGACTTATCTGCAGTTCTTAGCGGTTGAGTTCATGCCACATGGTGAAGTATGGACAATAACCAACACCGATGAGGGAGAGCGAGCCCTCGCCAGCCTGTACAGCAACAGGAAGCCCAGTCGCCTCGTGGTGCTGTCCACCCACACTCTCCCCATCCCGGGGCTGGGGGACCTGCTGTCTCGCCTCACCATCCATGACACCGGTGACATCAGCCTGCTGCCCCTGGACTCCTTCTGGGCGCCGGCAGGACAGTCGGATGACGACCTGACAACAATTATCCGAAAGTTGGGGTAGGAATTATTTATTCTTCAACATGGACAAAATTGCAGCTTAAAATTATTGTTAGTACGTGTTGACCTTTAATTTAAGTTCTTAGCTGCACCATAAGAAATATTTTAAAATTTCATACATTAGTTGGATCCCAGGTTGAACTTATTTCAAAATATACTAAAATTTTATTTGAGTGATGGAATCTACATAGAATGTCGTCAAGATACCAACGCTAGGACGAAGAAATAATTTAAGTAAAATAAATGTGCAAAAACGTGTGAAATCATAATTAAATATGTTTATCAGAATATCTCGTAATTAACGTGTATCCATTTAAATAAAACTTTGAATCAAACTTTAACTCTGAAATCAAACTTTTGAAATTTTTAATATGTTTTTGGATCATGCTGTCATGAGTTGCGTAGTCACCGAGCGACTTTAAGAAATTCTGCAGTACTTTCTTTCCACTCGCCGTCTTAAAGCCATAATGCCTGCCCTTTACTATATACGCCGCCTCAATGCTTGCCATTGATTGTAGTGAACGCCTTAAATCCTGCCCTTGATTGTACAGGGTGCGGCGTGGGAACTTACTCTTTTAAAAAAATCACAAAGTAAAAAGTATTAAAGATAGCGTTTTAATTCTTTCTTTTTTACAAAGAGCTACATTTAAAGTTTCGTTGGGTTTACTTACAAGTTTAATTCTTGAATATTACATCTTGTAGGTGACCTCCATGCCTGTCTCTTATACACATCTAGATGTGTATAAGAGACAGCTCCACCTTCTCAAGCATGTCTGGACCAATGTCAGCAATAGCAACGCGAATGTTGTTCTTCAGTTCAGCTAGGGTCCTCGGACGATTGGTGTACACTAAGGATTTCAAGTATCCCCACAAAAAATAATCGCAGGGGGCTAAGTCCGGCGAGCGCGCTGGCCNAGGTGGTGGTAGGTGTTGTCTCCAAAATTGGCGGTAGGTGTTGGTCTCCAAAGGTGGTGGTAGGCTTTAGTCTCCGAAGGTGGTGGTAGGTGTTGTCTCCGAAGGTGGTGGTAGGTGTTGTCTCCGAAGGTGGTGGTAGGTGTTGTCTCCGAAATTGGCGGTAGGTGTTGGTATCCATAGGTGGTGGTAGGTGTTGGTCTCCGAAGGTGGTGGTAGGTGTTGTCTCCGAAGGTGGTGGTAGGTGTTGTCTCCGAAATTGGTGGTAGGTGTATGTCTCCTAATGTGTTGGTAGGTGTTGATCTCCGAAAGTGGTGGTAGGTGTCTGTCTCCTAATGTGTTGGTAGGTGTTGATCTCCGAAAGTGGTGGTAAGTGTTGATCTCCGTAGGTGGAGGTAGGTGATGTCTCCGAAAGTAGTGGTAGGTGCTGGTGCCCAACGGTGGTGGTTGGTAGGCATTGGTTTCCGAAGGTGGTGGTAGGTGTTGTCTCCGAAGGTGGTGGTAGGTGTTGCCTCCGAAGGTGGTGGTAGGTGTTGTCTCCAAAGTTGGTGGTAGGTGTTGTCTCCAAAGTTGGTGGTAGGCGTTGCCTTCGAAGGTGGTGGTAGGTGTTGCCTCCGAAGGTGGTGGTAAGTGCTGGTCTCAGAAGGTGGTGGTGGTAGGTGTTGGTCTCCAATTGAAGGTGGTGGTAGGTATTGTCTCCGAAGGTGATGTAGGTGTTGGTCTCCGAAGGTGGTGGTAGCTTTGTTGGGCTCCATAGGTGGTGGTAGATGGTGGTCGCCGAAGGTGGTGGTAGGTGTTGGTCTTCGAAGGTGGTGGTAGGTGATGTCTCCGATTTGGTGGTAGGTGGTGGTCTCCGAAGATGGTGGTAGGTGTTGGTCTTCGAAGGTGGTGGTAGGTGATGTCTCCGAAGTTGGTGGTAGGTGTTGTCTCCGAAGGTGGTGGCAGGTGTTAGTCTTCGAAGGCGGTGGTAGGTGATGGTCTCCGATGTTGATGGAAACGCCAATAGGAATGTGAGGAGAGCGAGTAGCTGGCACATGAAAAACAGTTAAGAGGACACAACAAATTATCATAGAAAACTAAAAAACATGCGTGGCGAATAATTCGGTTCCTGGTATTTTTGGGGTTTAGTTTGGGTTAGATTGGAGAGGCAGTGAAGGACCTGTCAGGATGTCGAGGCTTCATGGATTTGCACATAGAAATTCAAGGTCATGTTAACAAATAATTATATTCGACATTATTTTTCATAGATGGTCACGCAATTGCAGAAAGGAGGATAGTTTTAATGAAATGTATTTCCTGGCGATTTTTATGCAGGATCTCATGCCGGCTACAACCAAGGAATAGAGGACAACGCAGGCGCTTGGAAGTTCGGGCTTCGTTTGACCAGCGTTCAAGACGTCGAGCGCTGTAAAAGTTTGCCACAGCGTATGGGTTAGTCGCATATGTTACTTTAATAAAGTTGATACACTTGAAGCAAAACAATTGCACGGCTTCGTAACTAGGCATAACTGATGAATTTTGGAGCTTAGTATTAACTGTCAGTTTTTATCGAAACAAGCTGCGCGAAAATTCGGAAAACTTCATATTACTGAATATTTTAACAAGCAACAGACCTCGCCACTGCCTGATAAGCTGAGCTGCTAAACAGCCTGTAAACCTGACAGGTGAAGCCGACGTTGACGCATAAGAACCTTCAGACGAGAGGCGTTCAGCGATAAATATATGTCATTGTGGATAAAAGTCAAATTGTATCTTCAGAGTTAGTTCCGCAGAGTAGCTGTTGTGCAACCGTTTCCCACGTGATGCAAATATGCGGAATATATGCCGTAGACTATAGAAGAAGAGTTACAGCAGTGTCAGCTTCCTCAGGCGGTTGGCCTGTTGCCGATTCTTAAAATCGCAGAATATTCACAGCTAGTTGCTGCCTCGACTATTCTAATTACTGCTCCAATTTTGCTTGCTTAACCTTTTGGCCCCTCGCCGACTCTGAACCCTGCCACTGGACCATTCTGCCCTATTACCACCCTGCCACTGGGTCACCCTGCCCTATAGTACCACCCTGCCACTGGGTCACCCTGCCCTATAGTTACCCGCCCTATAGTTACCCTATAGTTACCGCCCTGCCCGAGTATAAAATAGTAAGTTAAGAGGATCAGAATTACACATTTCATCACAAATCTGCTGAAAAAGAAAAGGGGGGGGGGTTGAGGACAAGTTCATGTTTCATAAAAATCTGGCATCAGAAGCTACTAATTTTTCGAAGAGCACAGCTGGTCGAAGAAGATTACGCACGTGGCTGGAAGTTGACGTCCGTTGACTTGTACTCTGGCTTTACAATAAGTTATTGAAGATGGAACTGAAAGGTGGTCTACAATTTCGATAGTTATTAAACTTCCCGTCATCTAATTTTACCTGATTGAAATAAGTACTGAATTTTGCATTGTATAAAAAGTTAAATTTTTAATTGATAAAAGTTTTATATAGAGTACGTTTTGCCAGAAATATGTGTACACTAATCTTGTAGCACTGTCACTTATTTAAGCAAAGGTATACTAACCCACTAGACATCTGTCATTGAATCATATTATCGCATCACATTTTCATTGTTTGCCAGACGACGTTTGCTGCGTTCAAGGAGCGCCTGCAAGCCTTGGCACCTTCCTGCAGCATCGCGGCTGCGCGGTCACCCGCTGGCACTTCCCCGACCTCTGGGACGAGGACCTGGACTGGGTGTCACAAATCTTGTTCCCCTTCAGCGCCCAGAGGTTGGTATGATTCATAATTCATAAATAATTTCATAATTCATAAATAAATAATTCATTCATAAATAATTTGCGTGAGCCTACCAATTATTTAAAATTCTATTTGTCATTGTTATCAATAAAATATTTCCGATGTCCCGATCAAACATGCATCTATTTCGTTGCATTTCTTAGTCACAGAGGCAAAGCATTTGACTAGCGCATTTTCATCTAACAATTTTAAAACCTTATAAGGCCACTTGTATTAAACTCATTTGTCAACTTTCCCTTCACACATCGAAACCAAAATTAAAAATTTTGAAAACGGCAAACTCTTCATTTTAGGGGGGTATACGGAAAAAATCAGGAATTTTGGCCCTCTCGGTTTTTATGCTCATCTTGAAGCTGCTTTTCTGACGCATTCAACGGTACCAAAATCATCTCTGTACGTTGATTTATGCGTTCGCGACAGATCCCGTAAGGGGGGGAGGTGCCTGGGCCCCTTCAGTAAAGTTAAGGCGGAAATTACCCGACCGGGTGCCATAGAGGGGATCGTCCGACGTAAAGCGGACAAGTATGATATTCTTCAGTTCTTATACTCATCTTAAAGCTGTTTTTCTGACGCATTCAACGATACCAAAATCATCTCTGTACGTTGATTTATGCGTTCACGGCAGATCGCGAAAGGGTGGGGGGTGGCGGAGTTCTTCAACATTTAAGATACGGGGAAATTAGCTGCCGAGATCAGCACTATGTATAGAGTGTCTGCTTGAGCTGCACTTCAGTTACCAGCCTGGCATCGTATGGGGTGGTGTGCATGCAGTCGTTCTCACCATCCTTGAATGGAATCGAGCTCCAGTAACTTTTAGTTTTGTGTCCTTGCTGCATTGAGTGCCTATTCCCATGCGCGCCGGACTAATTGTCGGGCTCTCCTGAAAAGTTGCACCTGCTCTCACTGCAAACCTATCTCCTTCTACAGTTTTCAAGCTACAGCGATGAGACATATACCATTCGATTCGTAAAGACCATACCTATCGAGTAACTAAGCTCTTTTTTAGCGCATTTTCTCATTTATGGAAAAATGCACTATTGTGCTCGCCATGTCCGTCTGTCTGTCTGTCCATCCGTCTGTCCATCCGTCCGTGACCTCAAGTTTTCGTCGACGAGAAAATGCGCTCTCTGTCACTCACTACAGTGAGTACTGAGTTATATTTTTTTAGATTTTTGTATAGTTTGGATTGAAAATGGGGGGGAGGGGTGGGAAAATCAGAAGAAGATGAGAAGAAAACGGTAAAATGAGTGTAAAAAACTAAGGCAAAAATCAAAAATAGGGCTTAGTTACTCGATTGGTATGGTCTTTACGAATATGGAATCGAATCATCGCTTTAACTTGAAAACTGTAGGAGGAGATAGATTTTAAGGTACCTCCTTTTTGTCCATTTTCTGTGAATTTCATGTTTTCTATGAATTTTTAAAAAAAAAATCCTATGAACAAAATGTCCTTGTATTTCGGTTTTATATATACCTATGTGTGAAGTTTCAGAAAGATCCGTTAGTAAATGTGGAAGTTTTTCTGGAGGGTATACCCCCTCCCCTTAATTCAGCTTAGGAGGTACTGAGTAATTTTTCCGTTCGAAAGTTGTTACTATTCACTTGTACGTAAAAACAAGTCCTAGAAATTCTTACTGACAGTATTTCAAATCAAAATTTAGCGTTTATTTGCTTTTTGTTTACTTTCGTCACAGCTTCAGTTTGGTCCTGCCTAGAGACTGCCTTACGGACACGGGCGCTCGTCGACTGTTCCAAATCATACCTCAAATAAAGATTGTATACCACGAACCTGACTCCGTGCACCTGATGTCAGCTGGTAGAGAAAGGTCTACAAGTGTGACCCTCATCGGCTTGTCGACCAACAGCATCACTCAATGGTTATAAAATGTTGTGAGTACGCCGCATATTCCTACTTAGTCGTGCATGGTAGGTGGTGTTATTTCCATTATTGTAATAGATTTGAAGCAGCTGATTAAATCTTAAAGGAAGATTTCAAGGCGAAAACGTCATCACTTAACTTAATGTTAAGTGATGACGTCATCACTTAACTTAATGTTAAGTGATGACGTCCTCACTTAAAACTTAATGCCGAAAAGATTGACTTTTAACATAAGAAACAATTGGCATAAATAAAACTTTTGATTGTAAAATACAGAGGAAATAAATTAGCGACACTACGTTCAAATCATGATAGTATACATAATATATCTTTAATCCAGAGGGAATGATTTTACAGCACTCTATCCAATTAACGGAATTTTCTCAAATCCTAAGGGAATAGATTTTTGACATGATATCACACTCAATTTTAAACCTACCAGATACAGAAAATTGTTACACACATTCTTTAATTGCAAGAATTCTTCTCTCAGTATAGAATAGGCATTTGTAAGCCCATCCGATTGTTAAAATAGTCAACTTGTAGTATCATTGCGAGCTCCAAAATTAAGTCGTCAAGACACGATGAAATCCTGGACTTGCAATTTAACCCTTCGCTCTCCGACAAACAGGAGTTGCTTGTTTAATTTATAATGCGAGATGTGTAATAATCTCGTCTCTTGATTAATATTCGTGAAAAATTTTGTCCTACTCTTGCAATATACAAATAAATGTTGCATTCAACAGAACCCATTTCACGTATACTGTAAATCATTACCCTAATGAATACAACCTGTTTTCAAATTTTTCAGATACGTTTAATAAATGTCTAATGAAATCTGAGAAATGGGATACGTTCAAGATTTGTGACTTGAATTTTCGATCACAGTAAAAAATCTTGCTTATATACAAGGATTTAGTACAGGATTATTAGGATCAGGGTATCACCTGCGGCCCGAAATAACTTTCGTTTCGAGAGAAGGAACTAACCGTATCACCTCTACTACTCCTCCATGAGGGGTAGAACCTGAACATTAATGCAGTAGGAAATGTGGACGATACGTGGGACATACGCAGAGGCGCGGTCAGACCTTTTGTATTAAGCGGAGCGTCTTGACGGAAAATAACCTTCTTTATTTACGCACGGTTCACTTTGAAACTTGGTACACATATGTAAAACAGAAACCTATTTTGTTCCTGCCAATTTAAAAAAAATGAAAGAAAACGTGAAATTCTTAGAAAACGGACAAAAAGGGGGCAATGTAGGAATTTATCTCCTAGGATTTTCAAGCTACAACATCGAGACGCATATCATTCGATGCGTAAAGACCATATCTATCGATTATTTGCAGATTTTTTTCGAAATTCGAATTTTTGTGGGTGGGGGGAGGGCATTTTTCGTAAATTTGTCGAGAAATTTTTTTTCCCCCTTTTTCAAAATATTTTAAAACTATAACGAAATTGAAAAAAGGTACGACCAATCTCTAGATCTTTTATTTGCGAATCGAGCGGTATATCACATCGCTGTAGCCTTAAAACTCTAGGAGGAGATAGGTTTGCAGTGACAATAAGTGTGAATGTTCAGTAGAGCGCGACAAAGCCCCGAAATAGGCATTCAAGGTGGCAAGGATACCAGAGAAGACGCTACTTGATTCAGTCAAGGATAAAGGGAACGACTGCATGAGCACCATTTCGCATGACAGCTGCCGGGTAACCAAGGTGCAGCGTCTACAGACCTGCCATTTATGTGCCCGGCCGGTAATTTCCGCCTATCTTAAATGTGAAAGAACTCCTCGACACCCAACCCTTTCGCGATCTGTCGTGAACGCATAAATCAACGTACAGAGATGATTTTAGTACCGTTGTATTTGTCAGAATATCAGCTTTAAGATGAGCATAAAAACCGGAAAAGTCATAATTTTTCATTTTTCAGCAGACGCTCTCCTTAAAACCATAGGTCCTGTCCTTAAAACCAAAAGTCTTGTTTGGTTTATGTGGTAACTTTTCTTTACTCATATAATATTGAATTTAATTTTTTACCAATCATTGAAAAATTAATCTTAATTTGAATGCCTTCATTAGGCAGCTCCACGCACGTTGATGAAGATTAATAACTTTTTTGTGGGAACTTTTCTTTCGGATTCAAAATTTAATAATGTATTAATACAAATTGGAGCGAATTTCTCCTGCCAATTGATTTTGTTTCTGAGCTCCCAATCGCCTGCCAGTTTAAGCCGAAAATGGCCATACGTACATGCCTTCAATGTTTACATCGTACTCAGCATATGGTGCCAAGTCGTTGGCGACTTGCTACGTACGACCTTGCTACGACCTTGCAGAGCTATCCACTCAGGCGTTCCCCAGGGCTCGGTGATCTCGCCAGCCCTCTTTAATCACTTCATTTCAGACATCCCTGTACCTACCACCAACATTGCCTCATACGCGGACGACCTTACCATCTTCGTGTCGTCCCCGAGACTCGATGATGCGGAGGCCGAGCTTGCCTCGCTCCTTCGTAACGTCTCCGACTGGTCGGCAGTCAAGAAACTGGCCGTGGCTCCTGGCAAGTCATCGGTCACGCTCTTCACCCCAGATACGCACCAATCCCGACTGACAAAGAGGAGTTGCTTGTTGAATTTATAATGCGAGATGTGTAATAATCTAGTCTCTGGATTAATATTCGTGAAAATTTTTGTCCTAATCCTGCAATATTCAAATAAATGTTTCATTCAGCAGAGCCCTTTCCGCGTATAAATCATTATCCTAACGAATACAATCTGTTTTCAGATTCTTCATATACGTTTAATAAATATCCAATGGAGTGAGAGAAATGGAATACTTTCGAGATTTGTGGCTTGAATTTTCGATCACAGTAAAAAATCTTGCTTGTAGACAAGGATTTAGTACAGGATTATTAGGATCAGAGATTATATACCTGCGGCCCGAAATAAGTTTCGTTTCGAGAGAAAGGACTAATCGTATCACCTTGTTGTGGATATTTCATAGTAACAATTATTAAATTTTCATTTAAACTTTACCGTTCCGCAATTTAGGTTTTGTATACTTTCAGATCTTATTCATTTATGTTTTAGTTACGAGCTGGTAAGGACTACTACCCGGCACAACGTAATTGCACACACGTGTTTTACTGAATATATTGTGAACTCAGTGTTTTATCTCAACTGAACCTTTTCACGGCCCTATCGAGATACAATGATAAAGAGGTAGTTCCCCAGCAACCTCTACTACTCCTCCATGAGCGGTAGAACCTGAACCTTGCAGTAGGAAATCTGGACGATGCGTTGGACATACGTAGAAGCGCGGTTAGACCTTTTGTATTAAAACCGAAGGTTATCAGTCCTGTTTGGTTTATGTGGTAACTTTTCTTTACTCGTAGTAATATTCATTTTATTTTTTTATTAATCATTAAAAGATTAATCTTTATTTGAACGCTTTCTTAATGTAGCTCCACGCACATTGATAAAGATTAATAATTTTTTTTGTGGAAACTTTTCTTTCGGATTCAAAATTTAATAATGTATTAATACAAATTGGAGCGAATTTCTCCTGCCAATTGATTTTGTTTCTGAGCTCCCAATCGCCTGCCAGTTTAAGCCAAAAATGGCCATACGTACATGCCTTCAATGTTTTCATCGTACTCAGCATATGGTGCCAAGTCACGTTGCTGGCTATTCCTTGCTTGGAAACATTGATTAGTAGCGTCGGTTGTTAGCGACCGAACACCAAGTGCAACGCGCGTGACCCGTCGAGTTGTGGTGTCAGTGTTCACCCAAGTCATGTGATCGTGTCAGTAATCTTGGAGGCAGTCACACGTAGCGTGCTCGTGGTGACTGCTGGGCGTGTCGCGGACACCTGGAAGTGCTCCTGAAAAACGCTGTCTTGTGTGTTCTCCTGCTCATCAGTAAAAGATACGCTTCTTTCGTTATAACTCCTCAATAGACATTTTTCTGTGGATACTACTTTGTCAAAACTGTATTTGCCGTTTGTCATAAACATTGAGCGGCAGATTTAGTTTTCAAGTCTATCTCAAAGATAAAGTGATCGATAGGGTACTCGGTCTAAATGGTCTATATAATCACGTCCATAGCCATACATCGTTGACAACACAAGTTTGTTGTCGATTAGTTCAACGGAGCATTATTGATGAATTCGAACAATTACTTAATTACAGCACGATTCATCGTCATGCATAATTTGTATAATGATTGCCAATGCAGTATAATCTTGTGTATTTAAAATTAAAGGTAACTGGAATTTAACATGTGACTGATTGAATTTCAATCTCTGTATAAGCATAGTATCAATTCACTCGCAGTAGTGAAGGTCAGCAGTTTTTCAATGCCGTTTTTTTTTTTTTAGTTTGAGCTCTCGATAGGCGACGCAGGCTTTATGATCGACCTGCAGCAGAGACGTGACCATGACAACACGTCGCTGACAACGCCTGTTTGTAGTCACCTGACGACGCTTTACTGACTTCTACTGGAATGTGTCAGGAGGCGGTGTAAGAAAAATTTGCCCCTAGCAAATGTCAGAGCTCGCAAAATATATCTATGGTTTTAGTTTTACGACCTGTTTGTCGTCACCTGACGACGATTTATTAATTCTACTTGAATGTATCAGGAGGCGGTGTAAGAAATATTTGCCTCTAGCAAATGTCAGAGCTCGTAAAATTTATCTATGGTTTTAGTTTTGTGTCATCTCTATATAAGGTTTTTTCAAATTAATGGTCTTCCTTATGCAAGCTTCCGCTGTCACAAAGCTTATTTATTCATAATTTACTCTCAATTGAGTTAGTCAATATTTCATTATCGTATTTTAATAAGACCATTCATTATCTTAACGAGCACATAAATCCCACAGATAATATCTTAGAAAGAGAAAACAGCAAATTTTAACAGCACATTTTAACAGCAAATTTAACAGCACAATTTAACAGCAAATTTTACTCACTCATAAAAAGATTTCAACAAAAAAATGGCAACCGAAACGTTAGAGTGCGAAGTTTAATTGTTACGAAAATTGCAATTCCGGCAACAGCCGGAATTGCTTTGCCTGCAGTGCGGCCACTCGGTTCGCTTCTCCTGCGTTGCAACCCGTTGATCTAATCGCAACGTTGATCAACATCGCAACCCGTTGATCTAATGTTGGTATCCGCCAAGCTTAATTTCAGATGTAACAAACCTAGCCATTTCGGTAAATTCCGTCGATCTAAACTTGCCGCAAGTAGAGTTAATGCAAGTATGAACATTGTTGCCAAAGCCAATGACTTACCTGATCATTCTTACATAAACTTTGAGTTTAAGTGTTTATGAAAGATAATGGTAGATCATTCCTTGCCTGTAACATTTGGTTTTTTAATGGGAAAGAATTATGAAGGTATAGAAAAACAATTAGGAATCTTTCGATCATGCATCTGGCTGAGTTAATTTTATAAAGTTCGACATTGTCATTCCTGATTTATGAGACCTGTCAGAAGCGTTCTACATCAGATATCCTTTCATTTAATTCATTTTTAATGAAATGAAATACCTTAATGAAATGAATCTTATCCATAGAAGGCCAGCGACATGAGTGCTGTGGCGACTTGAGTGGTCTTGAGGTTTTTCAAGTAGTGTTCTAGCCCAGCCTACTTTGAGAATTGCTATCTGAACCTGTTACCAAAAGAAATTACTGAATAAACTGAAAGCAAAACGATCTGGTTTCAATGGATCAAATACACCATGACTCGACTGATGATTAGCAAGTTAATTACCAATTAATTAATTTCACCAGAATTTTTGTTGCACCAAAGCGACAACAAATTTGTTACTTAAATTTGTTGAAGCAAATGTTCTCCGCTTACAAAATTTTGCTTGGTAATCGACTTCTTACGACAAAACTGAAATTATATTAATATTTGAAATGTTTTACAAACTATTTATATCGTATTTATAATAAAGTACAATATCTAATCTCAGTACTGCTTGTCTAATTCTAACTATTAGAGAATTTTGAGACTATTACGTACGTGGACAATTTAATAAAATTATTAGATGTATCAAATCTGTTGCAAGTTTAAGAACTATTTTAGAACATGGAACAATTTTTTCAACACTAATATCAATAATATCGTTAAAGGTATCCATTGCAACAGCCATGCGTGAAAACTTTGACTCATTTTTCAATCGACCAACTTCGAGCATCATTATAGAAAGGTTTTCAACGACGGCTTTTCATAAATACAATTTAATTTCCTAAGATCAATTGCCAACCCTAACAGAAATGTTGGAAGTAGAAATTAACAAGTTTATTACACCAAATGGCAAACATCGAATTATAAAGAGAACACCAAGTATATCAAAATCACATAACATGAGTCAAATTTCATATCCTACGTAGCCTTGTAAAGATACAAAAATATCAGCTTCAGTGGCCGTATTAGGTCATTTTTCTATTGCATTCGGCGGCAAAATTCTATGCTAGACTTAAATGTATCGTATTTTGAATGTATGAAATGAACAGAAAACTTGAATTTTTGGGTTGCAAATTATGAATTTAATATTAAATAATGAAATTTTTGCCTGTTTCGGTGATTTTCGAGAGCAGATTTGGCAGTTTTCGCTTGCCAACATGTGACAACCTTTCGAAGTCTAAATCTAGAAAACCGTGTAATTTCAAGCTTGGCATTTGGAACTTTTTAGCAATAGGTAGAGTTGAAACATGAAAGCAGGTGCTGTTAGAATTGGGAATGAACATCGTAAGATAGTCTGACCTATCTGCTAGATATTAATACTTGAAAGTTTCATTATTTATCAAAGGGTTGGCTGAAATGCAGGAAATGCAGCCAGATGATTGGAAAACAGTCAATGCCGCTGAGTATTTGAAATCTATCTGATGTGTTTATCTCTAAATGAAATCGTCTGTTATTTTTTGCCTACCATCTGATAATTTAACAGGACCTGAATGCATACAGTTTGTATGAAGTATTTTGCCAAGAGGCAATCTTCTCAACAGATAGTTTAAACATGATTTTTTCTTAGTGTTATGTTAGCAGCACCTCGACATGGCAACCGCAATGTTAGAGTGCGACATTTGCACCGAAGAATTCGACTCTGGCAACCACAAGCCACTTTGTCTGACCTGCGGCCACACATTTTGCTTCTCTTGCATTTTGGAACTAACAACTTCATCCGATATTTGCATCTGCCCTAAATGCAAGAAAGAAACTGCCCAAGATATCGATAAAATATTGGTTAACTACGTATTAATTCCAACTGAAAACAAACCTTATCAACGCTTAGCACGTTCACCGTCAGAAACGCGATGTCTTCAGCACCACAAGACGCTGGATTATCTGTGCGTGGACTGCATCAAATTAACGTGCTTCAAGTGCACCAGGGACACGCACGTCACGCACAAAGTTGAGGCGATCGACGACCTGGTCAGTGGAGATGAAAGTGCTATGAACTCTACGAGGAAAATACAGACCACGATGCAGAATAAGATTTTCGGCTTGAAAAATTTAGCCACGGCACTTAATGACTTTTCGGGTTGGATTGATGACGCAATCAACGTGAAGAATGATTTGGATGAATGGAAAGAAGCGCTGCAGGTCCAAATAATTTCTGCCGACAAAGATTTTCAGGCCTGGAAGGATTTGGTCTCCAATGTCGACGAGGAAGAGAGACTTGAATGCATGGAAATTTTACGTCGCCTTAAATTAGAGCCTGAAGTATATTCAAAATTGCCCGAAATCACGGAGAAACTGGGAGCAGTTGTTGAGAACTACCGTTCGTTAAAGGTGAGTGAAATTAATTGAGTGTTCGGAAGCATTTCCATGAACTATAAATAGCACTAGTTACGGGAAAACTTCTCGGAGTTCAGCGAATAGGTTTTGTATTTAAGGGCTATAGAATGCTTTGCAGGAGAGCTTAAAAATTTCTTGCGTTTGGTGTGGATAAAATTAACTGTAAGTAGATTATATATTCTGGCGCATTATTAAATGAATACATCAAAATGAAAATACCTAACAATTTCGATATTATGCTCAAGGAATGAGCTGAAACCACTAACTTACCTGCAGATGCCATCAAATCCGCATAACCTCTTGCCGCATGGACAACATTGGACAGTAACTAACAGTGATGAAGGCGGGCGAGCTGTACGTAGTCTGTTAAACAACAGGAAGCCCAGCCGCCTCGTAGTGATATCCCTCCACACGGACCCCATCCCGAGCCTCAGTGAGCTACTGGCGCTAATTGTTTCCAACGACACCGGCGACCTGAGCTTGGTTAACTTGGACACCTTCTGGTGGCCCCCAAAGTCTGATTTTTATTGTAGTGTAGACTTCATCAAAGAGTTTGGGTGGGTTTGGGTTGGTGATGTTAATGTTAGATAGTTAATTATATATTATATTAAAGCAACGTTATTTATCATTTTAAGACAAATTTTTCTTGCTATCAATTTAAAGACGCCTTTCACTTCGACTTATAAATTCCCCTTTAGTGTTTTTTTTTTATTAACGAACCCTTCGCTTACAAAAATAGTAAATTTAAAAACTTTTCAAATTTTTTTAATAACTAAATTTATGAACCTGTTTATTAACAAGTCTCAAATTGAGCAGAAACCGCTTATGTTTGGTGAGAGGCTGTTCCTATGAATGTTTGAAGTAACTATGTTCAGCGACCATAGCACTTTTATTAACGACGTGCTGTTAATTTATTCACTGATATTACATAATCAATTAATAAATACTGGCAATTCATTATTTTTTCACCTCACTGCTCCCGTTGAGGTAGACGCTGGCTCAGCGCCGTGTACGGCACCCCATACGACCTCGTCTCCTACATGAGAGAGCGACAGCGCGAGCCCCGCATGTTCACCCGTTGAGGTAGACGCTGGCTCAGCGCCGTGTACCACACCCCATTCAACGTCTTCTACTACATGAGACACAGACAGCGCGAGCCCCGCATGTTTGGCCTCCGCTTCGAAGATGAGCGTGCCGTTGACTACTGTATAGAAAAGGAACTGCCTGCATGTGGTTAGTATGTATAGAGTTTATTTTCTACGTCGTCTTAAGTTGCAGGGTGTACTTTTTTAAATACTCCATCACGGCAGCTTAAAATGTTGCTTTGTTTACTAAATAAGACGGCATTTTCTTTTCAGGCAGGAAAACCAGTGACAAAATGCAGCTGAAACGCATTTTCATTTCATCGCGCTTTTTCTTAGGAAACAAACATATAAAAATCATTCTAATGGAAATTTAACGCCATAAATACACTTAGTCATATTACGTTTAGATTCGCATAAGATTTTAAGAAATCTCAAGTGAATGTCGAACGACCGTTTTGAGCTACCACTGCTCCACTGATAATTCATAGATCGATGACTTTAATTCATTGAATTCTGATAATTGACACGGCCTTGAGTGGGTGATGACCTAACCACGTTCATGAGAGGGTGGTGAACTAACCCCTAACTACCATTACCTCACTCCCAATTATCAATCGCCGTCAGCAACATTTAAGTCAGCATATTTGATAAGTGGATCATAAAAAATGCGTAAATCTTTTATCCGTTTCACTGAAAACATTGATTACCAGTTATGAGGAGATTAATGCATGTAATCAAGTTGTTAAATTTACTACTGTAATAGTTTTCGTTTAGGAATAAATTGCAAATTCCAAAACATGTTCATGATAATAACAGATGACGCGTTTAATCATTATAATAGTTTTTATTTTCAAAACAGGCAATAACACGAAGATTTTAAGAAAATTTAGTTCACTTACTAATAATCAAGTGATACTGCATATTAATAATAAATCTCTCGTCCTTAGCTGGTTCTATATATCTAGAATTTGTAATAAATGTATATTTTGTGTGACTGAATAACAATTAATGTTACAGAAGAGGTTTGCTGCGTCCAATCAGCTCCCGACAACCTTGGCACTAAACTTAAGGACCTCGGTTGGAAAATACGCCGCTGGCACTTCCCTCACCTGAGAGACGATGACTTAGATTGGATGTGCAACATCCTAGAACCCTTCAAAGATTGCAGGTGCGAATGAGGGAGCTATCATCTAAAGTTTGTATATTCAAGTCCGTCGATCAAAGCTGAGGCAGCCACTAAACTCTCCTACTCTGTGTCTCGCACCCAGCTCCCGGGTTCGAGTCCCACTGAGGACAAGTTCTTCCGGGAAGCTTAGCTCATGGTCAACTCAGCCATTCATTCAACTTTGGTTGATAAATGAGTACCTGGCTTGTCCAGGGTGTTGTGTAATGCAATATAATGGTTCTGGCGGGTCGCGAGATAGTTGTATGGTCGTAGAACTACCAGTGGCATTAAGTGCCATTAAAAACAGACGTATCACCCCCCCCCCTCCCTAGTTGCCACTACCAGGATGGGCAATTACAACAACAACTAAACTCTCTCCTGAGATTTATCGCAGGTTCATGCGAAATAACTTATTTGCAGCCTAAAGGTTACGTTTTTTTTATTTCCGGACATCCTTTTTCATCCTCTTAGAAGGTCGGGTGTTTCATACATTTTCTTGAAATCAAACCTTGAAGTAAGCAAATACGAAAAACATTATTAATTATTCATTCACAATTAGTGTAATCACCATTTAAAAATGATCGAAAATATGATAACATAGCAAATTAGACACCAGAAAAAAACACTCACTACGACTTACGGAAGAAGCTTTTTAAAAAAGTTTGCATCATACTATTTTGTTTGGGTTGTTTCGATTTGCAAAATAGTTATAACAAGATTGTTTTGTGTTTATAAGACATTATTGAAACGTGTAGAAATTATTTTGCTGTAGATTAAACTTTACTCAAGCTCCACCGAACTCATTACCGGCAATCAACACCCGCCCCTGATGCAGAGCGATTTTTCAGTCTGAGTTACGGGCTTACGGCAAAGAGAGGTTTGAATCACTCAAATGGATGCCCAATTCGTATATTTTTCTCGTGTACTAACATTTTTCTTGCTGAAATATAATTTATTTAGCTAGTAACTCTGCAACATTCCATACGCTGAGTTTCACCTTTCTATTAATATCTTTGTATGATAAAGCCTGTTTTAATGCGTCTCGAGTGTATACATCCACGCAAGTCTCGAAAGCGAACAGAAAGTTCGTACACTTATTTTTTGAGAATTCCAAATTTTGAGTCATTCAGGTGAAACGCGTTCCTTACATGAATAATTTTGTTGGTGCATAGTATCGAGTTAGAAGTTCCGAATCTAGAAGCGAAGCTTTGAACCGAAATACTTTCCTAAGTTTTTTTACTTCTACCCTAGTTTGAGCCTGGTCATCCCGAGTGACAAACTCACCGGATCGGGAAGTCGCCGGCTGGTTGAGATGTTGCCTAACGCAAAATACATTTACTGTGACCCGCGCCCTAAACCTCCTTCCTCTGCTTCTTCACAAGCATCGACGTCGACTGAAGATGCGGTGTCACAAGAGTATCTTTCACGATCGAAATTCACAGAGTTATCTACCGACATAATCCTTCAGTGGGTGAATAATGCGGCGAGTAAGTGCCAGACTGGTAAACCAAGCATTATGTTTGCTTGTATTGTTTCAAGCATACGCGATATATTGATTTCAATATGAATCAAACTATTCTTGAACTAGCATTTTCAATAGTGAACAGATTATTATTGCAAGCCTAAGAAGTCAAATGCCGATTGATGGCTCATTATATATATTCGAAAGCAGGCCCCGAAAAATTTTAGAGATAAGGAACATAAAGAAATGTAAATTGCATCTTTGCATTTGTAAATTGCACAAGAATCATTTGAAAGTCTAGCGTCAGCAATTTCCTGTTTTGCTTCAACGCTTCTGGTAAAATAAATGCGTGTGATGAATAAAATTTTCTGAATAAACTATTGAATCTTTCCATTAGGTTATCAGGTGAAAGAAGATAATTATTCTCAGTATGAGATTTATATTCATTTGAAACGTGTAAAACCTATATCAATCCTCTGCGACTGAAAGTACAAGGCATTACACTTTCAATCGTAAGCCTAATGTAATTTGTTAATGGATCAGTCTTACTGACATAAAAGATGTGAAGCCAGTTTTCATGTGAAATGTCAACTTTATCGAAAATTTATTAGAAATGAATGAGCACGTTTCCTTTTCAATTTTAGTGATTGCATACGATGATTTTTTCGCCTTCACAAGGATTCTGATGAGTTTTTTATTAAAATGTGTTTCCGAATTAAACGTTTGCTTCTTCATTACTTTTGGATAACCAGAAATCGATCAAGAAGATGGGATACTTTTTTTGCTCTGCAACGAGGTAATTCGTTAACTAAATCGGATCACACCATCCCGCTGCAGGTTTGGTCACTTATGACGTGCCTTCTGACAATAGATTTTATTTTGCGCATTATAATTCCAACTATTCACGTGAAATTGGAATTGCTGGTAGCTATCATGGATCATGTTAATATGTGAACAAGCTGAGATTTAGAACGAGGCCGAATTTGATATATTATAATTAAATCCTCATTTTCTGGCCATATGAGCTGTGCTCATGGCTGCAAACTCAAAGCGGTTGTTCAATATTTGGAGTATTTGGTGAGCTTAATTCTGACGTCTCTGTGTGATTACGTGTGAAAATAGATAATGGAGGATAATATTACTTTTAAAACTTGAGGGAACTGCTACACCATCGGTATAGCAGTTCCACTTTGGGCACCTAGCTTGTAAGAGCTTCAATTATTCATCTGACTCCATAAAATAAGACATAGTGAATTTTCCAGCATAACAACCTCTCAGTAAACTACCAACATCCTTATAATTTTGGGCATATGTGATCGACTACACCGAATTCGCATCGTGACAAAAGTTTTCTCCGATGCAGACAAGAAACAGAGATAAAATTTTGTAGCAGAATATTATCTATTAGGTTATCAATTGCGAAAGCCACCAGAATTGCGGAGTTGCTTTCCCTGCTTGTGTCTTGATAATATTAATGTGTGTAAATTTCAAGAATCCATCCGACAAAAAAGATGGAGATTGACTGGATGAAACACCATGCTGCATTTTGGGTGCTCGCCAGCGTCGACTAGCTGTACGGATTCTGCCTTATTCTACAGCTAGGGTGGGGCAGAATCGATTGAGCAGTTTTGAGGCGAAATAAAAGAGTAATGGAAGTACATAAAGAGGAAAGTTTATTTTCCTCGAGGTTAGCATAACATACCATTTAGAATACAGAATACTTATGTTTTGAAAATAATATCTGGAAGATGGTGGCCGTTAGCTGCAACCCCATATTGCAAACCCCAAACGTTCTATATGTTGGAAGTATAGAGTTTCAGGCTACTCTGCACGCGCCAGGCATTTGGCTTCATTACCTCACAAGATATTTTGTAAGAAACTTTATATACTGGAATGATTTTTCATAATGTTGTTATATTATACATTAATTAAAAAAAATTGCTTTTCAAATATTTAAATTGTTTTGCAACATAATATCAATTCATTTCAGAAGAGCTATGTGTAGAAGAAGAGCAAGTGTTCGAATGGCAAACGCTGGAGTAAAAGAAACTGCCAAAATAAGAATAATAAATAATTCAAATTGAGTTTATTCATACTCACCGAGAATCTCTGAATTCGTGCAAGATGCCGATCATCCAGGTCAAGTCTTCGTCGCAGAGGTCTGGGAAGTGCCAGCGGGTGATCCTACTACCACGGTCATACCTCAAATATAACATAACATAACATAGTATGTCGGCGCTGCAGTGCATAGGCCTGATGTGGCCTGTCGCCGATTCTTTTACTTTTCGTGGCTTGTTCACAGAAGATCTAAAATCGTGTCATTTGACCGGTTCTTTTCATGACTGACGATAGTTTGAAATAGCTACTAGACTTACACCGGGTTCGATATAGTGCTAGACATTTCAAATCTGAAAATATATTTTTCCATAGATTTATCTAGTCTGTTCTTGAAAGCGTTCATACATGCATGGAGCGCCAACGACGTACGTAATCGGGGAGGCTAGTATCGTAATGAGCTGACTTAGAGAGCCGATCCACGTACACAACACAAGAACAGGTCGGACTCGAATGAACAAGAAAATTTTCCTAGCTTCTTCATCCTTCTGTTCAGTATTCAAAATCTGTGTAATTCTCAGACAATCCATGGGCAATCATTTTGACGCTAATGACGCGCCCGACACAATTTTTGACGATTGCTCCGAACAATTTACTAATGAACCTTAGAAATTCAGCGCATAGAAATTGACTAATAATAACCGAGGCTACTAGGGATTCAAATTTGCATTGAAGACGTCCACACCGATAGCGTTTTTCCATTCTGCACCGTAAGTTGGCTGCATTGATGGTCTGTGGCAATGAGTCGTTAATGATTCTAACGATAGTGCTGCCCATGGAGTGCTCTTTAGAAAATAAAAATATACGTTTAAAAATTACTTTTTAAAGACAACACTTCTAAAGAATCCAGTGTTTCCAATGTTACGGATGTACAATGAATTTCTAACTTTATTTTCGAATATTAAAAAAATTAATTTTTCAATTTATTTTAATATATAAATTTTTTCAAAATTATTCATTCAGTCAATTGATTTATGCATTGTCTCCAACTTCACACAAGTGTGCAAAATTTCAGGTCAATTGGACAGGTAAAAGTGTGTCATATATCAGTTATAAGATTTGTAGATGACAAAATTATTTTTTCAATTTTTTTAATATTTAAAATTTTTTTTAATTTTTAAAATAATTTATTTTGTCATTTGATTCTTGCATTGTCTCCAACTTTACGCAAGTGTGCAAAATTTCAGATCGATAGGATAAGTAGAAGTGTGTTAAATTTTGATTATAAGATTTGTAGCAGACAGACAGACAGCCAAACAAACAAGAAGTGAAGTTAAAGAGAAGTGTTGTAATTAAGACTAATGGTGGTCGGAGGTGAATTGTTGGCATAGATCCACAACTTCCTAGCGGAAAGACTACAAGCTTTCAAGCTGTCGTTGTTGGAGGCTCGAGATCGAGCGAGGTTAGGGTGAAGAATGGAGTACCATAAGGAACGGTACTCGGCCCAATCCTCTTCCTCATTCACATCGCCGACATAGAAGTGACAGTGAACCAAGTGTCTCAGTGTCTGTATCATATTTGCAAACGACACCAAGATACTAATGACCAGGATACTATGAATATATTTTGCTGACGTCTAATACAGCAGAATTTTGAAGGCATTTAACTTATTGATGGAACAAGGGTAAAGTTTAAAAAAGCTGAACAAAAAGAAGAAAGAAAAAATAATAAAAAGGCTATAACGTACAACAGGGTATTAAATTATAACATAATACATAGGAGAAAAAGTCCTGTAGAACACATGGCCAGAATATTGTTGGGGAACAAGAAACGAGGCAGGTTGGCTGAGCTCAAGAGATTTGCCAACTGCTGGTCTCTCGCCACCCGATCTCAGCAGCGCAGAAAATAAGGCAGTCTTATCTGAGCCTACGTGCACTGCCACGGCACCGCTGCGAGACACGTGTTCTGGCACCACAAGCTCGTGATGTGAAGGATATGGCACACGAGCTGAGTTGACGATCTCGTTGTTCTCTACAGGAGTATTAGGAGGAACTGAAGAGGAAGGTACTGAGGGTGAAGAGGAAGGCACTGAGGGTGGAGTGGAAGGCACTGATGGTGAAGAGGAAGGCACTGATGGTGAAGAGGAAGGCACTGATGGTGAAGTGGATGTTGAAGGATGTTCTTCAGGTAGTCGAGGAATAATGTTATCGTCAGGACGGATCTCTGTAGGGACAGGGTAAGTTCCGTCATAACATTCAGCAACGTTCGTCTTCAGATCCTGGCCTTGACAGCGGTTCACATAGGCGACCCTGCGAAGAGATGTTATGTAAATACAAGTATTTTTTAGATTCAATCCATAACATATGAAACACCACAATTTTGATTGCATATTTTATTTTTTCATGCCGATAAAAATCATAAACAGAGTTACTTTGCTCTTAGCATATTTTTTTTATTTGGATCTTTTATAAATCTCCCATTATACTACGCTGATCAGGAGAATATTAATAGTTTCATTTTAATAACTGCAAAGCTCTACAGAGCCGCTCTCCGACATTCATTTGATTGAAGTCATTCTCAGCCTGTGGTTCATTACACGTTTATGTAGCTCAGCATAGCGCCCTAGATAAAAGAAGACAATCCATGCATAATGCCCCCATAAATTATGTCTATGATATTTATTATAGGGTTGAAGTTTGAGCAGAGACCCACCAGGCTGTCAGACCAGTTCCCTTGCCCTTCCATGCTTCAGTGTCCTTGATAATGCGCCGCACGCACGCTAGGTCGTCTGTCAAGTCATCATCCAGAAATGCTGAAATAAAAAATCTGCTGATCAATCATCGACAATCGAAAACCCTAAAGGGTTTTAACAAGTTACTTGGAATCAATTCACTACAATTCTAGCTGCAATTAATATTTTTATCATCAAAAATCATTAAAAACACTTTTTTTCGAAAACTGATAGGCCTATGCATCTAGTGTATTTCTCAGTTATTCGACACTTTTGGCACCCACAATATGAGCGTTTAATCACTCAGAAGGTAAAGACTCACCAGAACACGGCGTCTTGCAGACATTCTTGCCGGTGTGGTCGTCACACCAGAACTTGTCGCTGAGTTGGAACAAACCGTAGTCGCGGGAACCATCCCAGTTGAACTTGTTCACAGCCTCCGTGTTGAAGGTGGACTCGTGTTCAGCGATGCACACCCCTCATACAGGAATATTATAACTAGAATAATCCTGAATTATGTTAATGATTTGTTACGCATATATCTTATAGCTTACATAAGAGAATATGGTGTAAGAGAAAACTGTGCAATGTGGCTGATGGGTACATGAGTAACAAAATAACTATAAGCGTTTGTAAGTATCAATAAAAGCATTTCAATCCTTGAAAATCAGTGCATTTTTGCTGGAGCGACAGTATTACTCACAGTCCTGGACATCGACTCGCGTCATGCCATGCTTGGTCTCGAGCAGGTGCGCCAGTTCACATTTGTCGAATATTTTGGCTATGGCCTGGCGGCAGGCGAGTGCGAGTAACAGCACCTGCAACCTGCCATAACAATATAATACAATATATATTAAATTATAATAAGAAAATACTACGATATATATTTATACATAGATAATTATCAAAAATATTTTACGCGTGAATTATATTTTTTCAAAAAATAGACGTGCTAAAGAAACAAACAGAGCAAGTTTTGAAATCATCAGCGAAATTGCTGTCCAACCGGCACAAAATGATCTCAGAACCATTTCTCTTTTGACCAGTATATGTGATACGATGCGGTATGGTATGATATGATATAATACATAATACATGTGCGAGTAATAGCATGAATATCGTGGCTATGAATGCTGTGCTATCGTGGCTAGCATGAATATCTACCAGCAGGGCCGGCAACCTGCTTGACGAGATGCGTCACAAATTGAGTCTAGAAGTTCAATGCTCGTAGCCTGTTTAGCTCAACAGTTATTTACACGATAAGAAAAAGTGGACCGACAGTCAGCTCGATTTGTATGCTATTTATTCATTTTTATAAGTATTATATTGCAGAATTTTCTTGCTGATATGCATACAACTACTGATCAGACAGTGCATTACAATGATCAAAAGGCAAGTTTAGCAAGTAATAATATTATATTAACGACGTTTCGAATTCATTGTCAAGTTAAGAGAAGCATTGAATAACGAAATTTTGTTGTAAACTTTTTCATCATTTGGACTACATTGGAGTAGCAACTACGAAATTGAGTATGACAAACGAGCAACTTCATCTCAAGATGATTGATGAATTCAACAGGCTTGGTGACACCCTTGACAACAACATCAAACTCTGGACTATACGCAAGAATGGCCCTGCCAAAGAGCGGAAGTTCTCCAAGAGGCCGGTGTAGTCTATAAATTTTGCTTTTAAGAGGGTCGTAGACTTCTTCATTATTTGGGCTACATTGTAATAATTGTACTGACAACCACGACATCGAGATCGTGTCACCTTCCATCTTCAAGCTGGAGGGCAGAGGAATCCCCAGAGACAAACTCACATGACGGTCGCTCGCACAGTGATGCAGGTGATGCAGAAACCCACCAGCATCGTCATCATGCAGAGGTGCACAACATTAACCAACCCACGATTGCTGGAACATTCGTCATTTTGGATCAGACCCCAGCTATTTATTGCCAAACTACCGGATTTGTTTAAACTTTCAAATTGTTCGCGGAGGGACTTTGTGGCTCGAAAGTTTTGTGTTGTATCCTATATACGTGTAGTTATGTCGAAAAAAATTTAATTATTAAATCCTTCTCTTAACTTGGAAATGAATGTTGTCACATTTGTGTTGTCGTTAAAATACTATTATTACTTGCTAAACCTACCTTTTGATCTACCAATCTAAAGAATAGTGAGACTCCTTGAAAATAGTAATGCATTTTTTTATGTAGGTATATGTTTTTACAAGCCTCTTCGATGTTTCTGTGCCAGTCAAGAAATCGGTATCTAAAATGTAACTGCAATAGTTGGAACTAATTTCGTTATAAAACCATGAGTATACTTGTATACTTCAATGAGGTCCCCACGCAGACGTCGATAACTGAGGCTTGGAAGCTTCATAATATTTAATCTTTCTTCATAGAACTTGCCCTTTTAGCCTGGAATTATCCTTGTTGCACGTCTTTTAACATTCTCTATTAAATTTTTGTCCTTTTTAAATCTCGGTGACCACACAACGTTTCCAAACTCTAGACTCGGGCGCACGACAGCAACAAACAACACAGGACTTAATATGATATTTAGTACCTTGAACGCCGTATGGATAATCAAAAGAATCGAAAATTATTCAACACGAAAAATACAGTACATTTCATTTTTATCATCAAAATAAAGCGGCAAAATTATCTGCAGCCAAGGTGACTTATTACAGGAGATGTACAGGCAACTGGAGAGCCTAGTGGGGATTCGTAGTTCACAGATGAAAGTTCAAATAAATGGGGAGTTGAGGATCGTCTGTTATACCAACATCACCGTTGGTAATATAAGGCGATAGATAAGCAGGATCAATATCACAGTTTAATAAAGGGTGATGGATAAGGAGGACTTGTAGACAAGCCCTGCTATGATGTCCCTCAGAAGCGACGAGGTTTGTTCCGAAACAGTTTTTGCTTCTGCTGCTCTCTCTGAAAAGGATTATGATTTTAGCTATGATATTTTGACAACACTTGTGCTTTATTTTAAAGTTTTCAAATAACTATAACTCTACTTTAACAGAAATTTCAACGTTATTGGTCTTTCATTTTTCAAAATCTCTTGAAATAGCGAATCCCAAGGATGTCTGCTACTCCTTAACCAAGTTTTAAGAGTAACAGAGATCGTCCACCAACATTAATGACAATATGGAAGTAATTTATCTATATAGGTATATTTTACATGTTCATTTTGCATTTCCATGATTATCCTCACCTCGTCATCTTCTTCAGACTCGCTTCTCGGCGCGCTATCATCAATAGCATCCAAGATTGAGTCGGCATCAGAGACTTCCCCAGCGTCTTCAGGCTGAAACGAGGACATGGAAGGGCGATTGAAATCAGGAAGTGGGTTAATGAAAGGGTGATTAAAATCATAAATTTGAAGAAAGCTAATGGTTACATTGGGTTAATGACATAAACAATGCATTAAAAGAATATTAAGAGCGCTGAAGAGGTAAATGTATGCCTAAAGAATGAAAAGAAAGTGAGTAAACTGAAACATTATTCCATCAAAAAATAGACAAGCTACGCGAAAATATAGCCCTAGTCAAAGATATTCAACGCCGATATAATAGTAACTCAAAACTAGGCAATTAGCTGAGCGAAATACATGAGAACTTCCAGGGTCAGAAAAAATGACATTAAATAACCTGTCTAAATTTTGACACACCTCGTTCTGGAACTCTTGAGCATTTCAATCCTTGAAAATCAGTGCATTTTTGCTGGAGCGACAGTATTACTCACAGTCCTGGACATCGACTCGCGTCATGCCATGCTTGGTCTCAAGCAGATGCGCCAGTTCACATTTGTCGAATATTTTGGCTATGGCCTGGCGGCACGTGAGTGCCAGTAACAGCACCTGCAACCTGCCATAAGAAAATAATAATATGATACAATATATATTATACTATAATAAGAATATAATACGATGTATATTTATACATATATAATTAGAAAAATATTTTACGAAAGAATTATATTTTCAAAAAAAAAAAACGAGCAAGTTTTGAAATCAGCAGCAAAGTTGCTGTCTAACCTGCACAAAATGATCTCAGAACAATTTCTCTTTTGACCAGTATATGTGATACGATGCGGTATGGTATGATATGATATAATAAATAATATATGTGCGGGTATCAGCATGAATATCGTGGCTATGAATGCTGTGCTATCGTGGCTAGCATGAATATCTACCACCAGGGCCGGCAGCCTGCTTGACGAGATGCGTCACAAATTGAGTCTAGAAGTTCAATGCTCGTAGCCTGTTTAGCTCAACAGTTATTTACACGATAAGAAAAAGTGGACCGACAGTCAGCTCGATTTGTATGCTATTTATTCATTTTTATAAGTATTATATTGCAGAATTTTCTTGCTGATATGCATACAACTACTGATCAGACAGTGCATTACAATGATCAAAAGGCAAGTTTAGCAAGTAATAATATTATATTAACGACGTTTCGAATTCATTGTCAAGTTAAGAGAAGCATTGAATAACGAAATTTTGTTGTAAACTTTTTCATCATTTGGACTACATTGGAGTAGCAACTACGAAATTGAGTATGACAAACGAGCAACTTCATCTCAAGATGATTGATGAATTCAACAGGCTTGGTGACACCCTTGACAACAACATCAAACTCTGGACTATACGCAAGAATGGCCCTGCCAAAGAGCGGAAGTTCTCCAAGAGGCCGGTGTAGTCTATAAATTTTGCTTTTAAGAGGGTCGTAGACTTCTTCATTATTTGGGCTACATTGTAATAATTGTACTGACAACCACGACATCGAGATCGTGTCACCTTCCATCTTCAAGCTGGAGGGCAGAGGAATCCCCAGAGACAAACTCACATGACGGTCGCTCGCACAGTGATGCAGGTGATGCAGAAACCCACCAGCATCGTCATCATGCAGAGGTGCACAACATTAACCAACCCACGATTGCTGGAACATTCGTCATTTTGGATCAGACCCCAGCTATTTATTGCCAAACTACCGGATTTGTTTAAACTTTCAAATTGTTCGCGGAGGGACTTTGTGGCTCGAAAGTTTTGTGTTGTATCCTATATACGTGTAGTTATGTCGAAAAAAATTTAATTATTAAATCCTTCTCTTAACTTGGAAATGAATGTTGTCACATTTGTGTTGTCGTTAAAATACTATTATTACTTGCTAAACCTACCTTTTGATCTACCAATCTAAAGAATAGTGAGACTCCTTGAAAATAGTAATGCATTTTTTTATGTAGGTATATGTTTTTACAAGCCTCTTCGATGTTTCTGTGCCAGTCAAGAAATCGGTATCTAAAATGTAACTGCAATAGTTGGAACTAATTTCGTTATAGCAACGCGTTCCGGACATGGGCAGCAGTATGACATTAACTGCAGTGTTTAGACGATAGATAAATCGATTTGTAGAATTTCTCGAAATAGAAAAGTAGGCCGAACAATTTCGTCCAGCCTAGAACGCTTACCGCATTTCGGGTGGAGGGACTTCAAGGTCTGTTCCTTCCCTGAAATTAAATCATAAAAATAATACAAATCTAGTTTTTTTTCAAGTAATTAACTCAGTCCTAAGTGTGCTGGTGCTCCAGTCCTCTTGTATATGGTCAGTAGCCGTTCATAATAGATATAGTTTCAAACTACCATCACAATTGTAAGACTCTAATTTAGATTCAAGTTTGAGTCGACAACAATGAGCTGTGGTTTGCATTCTGAGAAAAATGACCTGTTGCAGAGTTTAAACGACTAGAGAACTTAGCCCGAAATTACGGGTTAAATTAAGCTCTACTGAATAATTAATCTAAATAATAACTCATAGAGTCTAATTTATATGATTGAAATACCAAATTTCCAGCAGCAAAATTGAAACACAAAACGGGGGCTGAAGTTTCACGCAGTGCCGCCAGCGCCCGCCGCCCAGATCAGACTGCACTGCGAGTCTCTCAGTGTCTCTACTGGCAGACGCGGAGGATTTTTTCTCCATAGAAACAAGTCTCGCAAACTGGATCGCAGTCCTGACTAGGCCCGGGGATACTCGAGCAACCTGGAGTCGACTAGTTTTTGAAGGAATATTAATGACGGACGGTAGTTAATGTTAGTAAAAAAAATTGAAGTATTAGAATTGTGAGTAATAACCATTAGTTCAAATTCATTCGGTTCTTGAACGTCAAAAGTGTAACGGCGGCAGCAAGAATTGAATTTCATAGACTCGGACATGTTACCGTGTTCGTCTGACCAGAAAAGTGTAGCAAAAATATGACAAATTACGTATTTTCTTTACTATAAAATGTATAGAGTTTGGTCATAACGGCAGAAATTAGTGCATGGGAAGTCAACCTCACATACAACTGTTTTTATAAACTTGATTAATATTCAAATAAATAAGTTACATTATGATTGACTAGTCTGCCTGATTAGTAAAGTATCCAAATGTTTCGTTCTGAATGGTCACACAGGAAAGATTTGAATTTGAATATGGAGTGATAATTATGACAATTGATCAAATTTACAAGCAAATCCCCTTAGGTTTCGACTGGAATAAACACTGTAATTCTACAAGTGAAATCGTGATTTAGTAATGAGAGAGGGTAGTAATGCAAGTAATGTACCTATGATTTAATGTAAGTAATGTACTTATGATAGTAATGTAAGAACGGTTATCAGGCAGGGCTTGCGAGTCATTTTTGCGAGCGTTCCATATATTCGGGAACTTTAGATTACTCGAAGTGTACCCTAGCAAGTCATTGTGGTGCAATATGATGTCTACTGAAAATTGAACAGGCCGTTGTTTAGTGGATAAATTTGTTCTGTTTAAGGCTCAGACAATTAATGGAGACATTCCTTCACGATACTCTAATAGCCGGTCACTGACATATGTAACTAAAGGGACCGTAATTTCAAGATTTGGTTGAGAACAGTTCTATGAAACGGAACACTTGTTGCAAGCTTCGTCGAATGCTGCAGAACAATCGGTGAGCCCGGGAGTTCCTGTTGCGTGTTAGCGAATGCTTTTCAACGGTTATAAGCTTGCAAACAATGTTCGACTGATGTAAAAAGAGGTTTAGACTTCATTCACGATGCACCTTAGTCGTGTATTCAAGCAAGACTGTTATAGTATTGCACAAAAGTTCTTAGTGATTAGATCGATGTTGGTGTTCTTTGCAGACGGTTAGGTTATCGGTTAGGTCGAAATTCGACTATAGCTTTACAAGAAGAACGGGATGCGAGACATGTTAGTCCGGTGCGCCATTTATTGTGATCTGTACTCAGACTATTATGATCACCTCATCATCATCGTGTCTCCCCGAAGCTCGAGGCTGCGAAGGCGTGTCTCTCTGATCTCATCTTAGGAGTCTCAGAATTGTCCACCTTCTAAAAATTGACAGAAGCCTCTGGCAAGTCCTCCGTCCCTACGTAAATCAATCAGGCACACATACTCCCGCCACAATCTGGAATGGTCTCATCATCTTTGGAGAAAATCCAAAATCTCTGTTCTTCTATTAGACAGGCCCATGAAAACTTCCCGCTCATCCGCATTAAGTCAACTTGTGACACCCCTCCTAGACGGACATCTTGGTACCCGTAGGCGCTTACGGGGAGGTGAAACGCACTTTCCTCAAGGATATTTCCACTTGAGCTGCGGTGGACTGCACCGCAGTCCTGGCCTCCATACGCACTCCAGTGCCTCTGAAGAGACCTCGCATCTACAGCTCTGCTGTACTGTACCACGCACCCTGGTCTCTGGCTGAGCTGTGCTTTACCAGGGCTGCGCGTTTCAATGCGCCGCTTTCCGGACTCGCTGAGATTTCGCTTTGGATGAGACTTGAGATTGTGCAACCTGGAGGCACTGGATTAACTTCGTCTACCGTCTTTCAAGGGGCGGGAAATTGAATTGGCCTTTAGTTTCCGGCCTTGAGCGAGAAATCTTGGAGAAATCGAAAAAGTTAAACCATTAACCCTGAGTTCACTTATTATCTTGCCACAAATAGAGAACTCTATCCGATTCCTCTCGTTTGCCGTCAGCGAGATAGCTAAATAGCTGAAGCGCTAGTAAACATTTGGCCACTAAACTAACTAACTAACTTGTAATGAGGTCTGTACAATATACACTGGACTTAATATGATATTTTGAACCTTGAACGCTGTGTCGAAAATCTTTAGGCATAAATTTACCTCTTCAGTACTTTTGATATTCTTTTTTTTCAAGATCAAGAAAAGTCGAAAATACTCCAACAATCAAGAGTCGAAAATACTCCAACACGAAAAATACGGTACATTTCATTTTTATCATCAAAATAAAGCGGCAAAATTATCTGCAGCTAAGGTGACTTATTATTGGAGAGGATCCCACAACTGGAGAGCCTAGTGGGAATTCGTAGCTCACAGATGAAAGTTCAAATAAACGAGCACTCATTTGTATCCTGTTTAATGGTCAACGTTTAAGTTGCTGCCCACAGACAAGATTTAATTCTTATATCAAGTATTTGATGACCTAATCGCTCATAAGCAAGCAGTCCTGCGAATCAGCGAGCTGAAACTTGACGTAAATAACCACAGTGCTTCGTACGTTTTCACGACCGACACCCGCGTGCTAAGGACGGCCGACACGCGCGTGCCAAGGACGGCCGACACGCGCGTGCCAAGGACGGCGGACACGCGCGTGCCAAGGACGGCCGACACGCGCGTGCTAAGGACGGCCGACACACGCGTGCCAAGGACGGCTGACACGCGCGTGCCAAGGACGGCTGACACGCGCGTGCCGAGGACGGCTGACACGCGCGTGCTAAGGACGGCCGACACGCGCGCGCCAAGGACGGCTGACACGCGCGTGCTAAGGACGGCTGACACGCGCGTGCTGAAGACAACGTCAACTCCCACACAATGTACAATGTCTCGGGAGTTGACGGACGTCTCTGTTGTACCAACATTACAGTTGGTAATATAAGGCGATAAGCAGGATCAATATCACAGTTGTTGATAAAGGTGATGGATACGCAGGATCAATATCAAAGTTGGTGATATAAGGCGATGGATAAACAGGATCAATATCACAGTTTAATAAAAGGTGATGGATAAGGCGGACTTGTAGACGTGCCCTGCTCTGATGTCCCTTAGAAGCGACGAGGTTTGTTCCTAAACAGTTTTTGCTTCTGCTGTTCTCTCTGAAAAGGATTATGATTATAGCTAAGCTATTTTGACAACACTTGTGCTTCACGTTGAAGTTTCCAAATAACTAAAACTCTACTTTAACAGAAATTTTAACAATATTTGTCTTTCATTATTTCAAAATCTCTTAAAATAGCGAATCCCAAGTGTGTCTGTAGACTGTTACACCTTAACCAAGGGTGAAAGAGTAACAGACATAGTCCACAACATTAATGACAATATGGAACTTATTTATCTCTATATATTTTTAAAGTTCATTTTGCATATCCATTATTATTCTCACCTCCTCATCCTCTTCAGACTCGCTTCTCGGCGCGCTATCATCAATAGCATCCAAGATGGAGTCGGCATCAGAGACTTCCCCAGCGTCTTCAGGCTGAAACGGGTACATGGAAGGGCGATTAAAATCAGGAAGTGGGTTTATAAAAGGGCGATCAAAATCAGGAAGTAGGTTTATGAAAGGGCGATTAAAATCAGGAAGTAGGTTTATGAAAGGGAAGTTAAAAAAAAGTCAGGAAGTTAAAAAGCTAATAATGACATTTGGTTAATGACATAAACAATGCATTTAAAGAATATCAAAAGTACTGAAGAGGTAAATTTATGCCTAAAGAATGAAAAAAAGTAAGAAAATCGAGACATTATTCCATGAGAAAATACGCAAGCTACTCGAAAATATAGCCCTAGTAAACGAATATTCAACGGCGATGTAAGAGTAATTCAAAACTAGGCAATTAGCTGAGCGAAATACACAGAGAACTTCCAGGGTCAGAAAAAATGACATTAAATAAACTGTCTAAGTTTTGACGCACCTCGTTTTGGAACTCTTGTTCCTCGCGCTCTATTTCCCTCTTGCGCTTCTTGAAGGCCTCCTTCATCTTGATGCCGGCACCGCCAGACCGGTCTAGCCTGGAATGATGCGAGATATTAAAGTCGAACAATAAGTAGAAAATACGCCTATGGCCTGTTCAAAATTATGGTTATGATAAACTAAAATATATAACTGGGACAATTGGTATATGGTGTTGAAAAGTAAACAACTTCCTTTTGAGTTTGTGTTCTCTCGTAAAACGCTCGCCCAAATGAAGATTTCAAATTATTGTGGTACTGTACCTCTCATAGCCCTCCCCTGCTGACTGTACCTCTCATAGCCCTCCCCTGCTGACTGTACCTCTCATAGCCCTCCCCTGCTGACTGTACCTCTCATAGCCCTCCCCTGCTGACTGTACCTCCAGCACAAACCCCACTTGTAGCCGTGCTGTTCCCGTCAATGGTCGTCTACTCACCATACTCAATCTAATTTAAATACCTTTGTGACAAGTACTTTTGTCCCCACGTGATCTATTTGGATTAGCAAAAAAAAGAATTCGGATTATTACAAATTGGATGCTACAGAAAAGGCGATTTGAAAAGGAAAAGAAAATGTGATCAAGATGCGATGTGAATAGGAAATGTGATCAAGATACAATGTGAAAAAAATGTGATTAAGATACGATGTGAAAAAAAATGTGATCAGGATTTGATGTGAAAAAGAAATGTGATCAGGGTGCGATGTGAACCAACCGCTTAGCGAGCTCAGGGTCTCTGGCAAAACGTTGGTCTCTGAAGAGCCGCGAAATTCTCTCGTCCAAAATCTCCTCCTTGAACTCGTCTCCGACCGCCTGCAGCACCTCCTTGTTCACAACGCCTTCCTTCTGCAGACAAATTTACAAATTATTTCTGCAACTTTAATTTTTAGGCAACGACTGCTAGAAGCAATTCAGGATTATGAAAGTGCATATTATAGGCTTCACAATAAAATTATCAAGAAAAGAAAATGAATTATCTTATCAATTAAAATTATCATCAATTATTATTAAATTATTATATAAATTACTAAATTATCAAGAAATTCTCATCTTAACACTGGCAACAGTTAAAGTGCCATTTTTATCCCATTTCTATCAATGGCGACGTGCAACGTGTTGTCAGTGTATGGTGTTAATAAATTAAAATGAACATTGAGAAAGATCCAACCTCTTTCTGCTTAAGTTTGATCTTGTTCTCTTCAGCGATGGTCTCCTTCAGCTTCTGCTTGATGACGTTGATGGGCTTGACAGGCACCGCGAGACGCTTGGCTTTGTTGTAGAGCGCATTATTGATGTAGTAGCCGTGCATGGACGCTCTCAGCATGCTCGTGCCTGAGCAAATAAGTACTTAGATATAACTTAACCTTATAGAAATAGTGGCACATTAAATGAGCAAACATGCCGATCTAGCCGCAAGCTGGGACCTTCTCAGGCCCAGGAGTTAATTGTCGGATCGACTCAATGAGTTCCCTTGCAACGTAAGAAAATTCAACTTGAATTTGGTAATTTAAGCATCCCCAATGCCGAATATTTCTTGTAAAATAACTGAAAATATAATTTCCCTCAGGTCATCCAAACGTACACCACCGCGATCTTCATGCTTCTGAGTCCCGGTCTGAGAAGCCCTTACACTCGTCCGCTGAATGAATTCAATGCCAAAACAGCACACCCAACACCCACTAACAAGGTCCTTCAGCCCACCCCTCCAGCACAGCCAACACCCACCAACAAGGTCCTTAAGCCCACCACACCAGCACACCCAACACCTACCAACAAGGTCCTTAAGCCCCAGCTCGAGCAGCTCGCCCTCCGTCACGAAGGTGTAGTCGTCGTACTGCGCGGCCACGGTCGCCTCGGCGTCCTCCTCCATCTCCTCCGTCATCGCGTCCAAGTGACCACACCACGCGGGGGCGGGGCCGAGGCTCTGCTTAAATTAGGCAAGTTAACCAACATAATTATAGACAGAACACGATGATACTTCTTGTCCTTGTTGGCCAAGACTGTAGTACATGAGTGAGGTTATCAACATATTTGTAGACAGATTACAGCGATACTTATTATCCTTGTTGGGACCATGCTGTGTGTGGAAGACGAACTATCATCAAGATAGCCAATATAGTCAAATGGGGTAAGACAGGATCGCAGCCTTCATGGGGTAAGAAAGGACCGGCCCATGGCATGCATTCTAATTGCACTGAATTCAATTTGGCGAAAGAATATGTTAGAGCAATCATTGCCTGTCATTTCAGTGCTTGTTTCAACCCTCTTCTGCAAATAATGAATTTCTGGCTAATTTTCAAAGAAAACCTATGTAAAGAAGGGTCACAAAATAGTTAACCCTGTTTGGGAAATAAGCTCTGTCCCTGTCTCTTATACACATCTAGATGTGTATAAGAGACAGCGTGCAATGTTATTCTCAATTAAAAAGTTAGCTCCCAATATTACACAGCATGGCATATCCCTAGTAGACACAACTGCGAATGGCATAATTTTTGGAAACATTACATGACCTATTGACACCTTAATGAATACTAAACCAATTATTTGAGTGTGACAACCATTAACTGTACTAATACGGCCGTTCAGGTTCTCTTCCCAAACATGCACTTGACTTGCCCTCAACATCCTGAGAGCTTCGTCGCTAATTAAGCTTATTTGAGCACCAGTGTCAATTAAAGCACATATACGCACAGAATAAGCACTAACAACACAGGAGCCTAATGCTTTCGTATCGTGGGCACACATGCTGGAAACACCCTCGGCCACCTCGGCACAAGTAACAGGATTAACAGANATGTAAGGAATCCTACCTACATAATAACTTAATGTAAGGAATCCTACCTACATAATAACGTAATGTAAGGAATCCTACCTACATAATAACTTAATGTAAGGAATCCTACCTACATAATAACTTGATGTACGGAATCCTACCTACATAATAACTTAACCCCACAACTGAAGCCCGCAGTCAGACACCGCGAGCTCAGCGGTGGGGCGCTCAGGAACAATCACCCTGGGAGCACGAAATCCCATAGGACTTCTGACGAGCACAGACACCCGTCAGAAGTTTCCCCTGAGGGATTGGTAAGTTAATATTCAGTCACGAAATTCCTTGCTAAATAAGGATTTGAACGGGACTTTCCTCAATGGCCCTACTTTAGTTTCAAAATAATAAACTAGATTCAGGGTGTCGGGATGATGAGACTTTACCTTCAACCTCCATGCTCCTGTTAACACAACACTCACAGGGAGGATATACAAAACACTCACTATACAAGGCACACACTTATACTAGGCATACACTATATAAGGCACACACTATACTAGGCACACACTATACAAGACACACACCATACAAGACACACAACACTCACAGGGAGGATATACAAGACACACACTATACAAGACACACACTATACTACAAGACACACACCATACAAGACACACAACACTGACGGGGATAAAGTAAGCCTTCATGTTCTTGTCCTCAGCAGCGAAGAAGGCCAGCCCTGTGCCCGGCACGACGGCCATGTCGTTGAATGGCGCGTCGCCTTCGATGCTCGTAACCGCCTCGCCCTGCCGCAAAATAATAAAACATTCCTAATACATTTTATAATAAAACATTCAAAAAATATTGCCGAAAAAAATCTATATAAGCCTTGCACATCTTAATTATGGTTAGCCAAATATGGAACTCTTGGCTCGCAGTAATTATATACACAGTTTCATCTGGTAAAGTGGCCAATTGATGAAAATTCTTCAATTAACCAGCGAGTTGCAGAAAAAAAAGTTTTTTAACAATCTACCAGGAGCACAATGAAAAATTAGATGAAAATCGGGTTATTAATAGGAAATTGTCATTGTTACTAAAAAGCCGCTTGAAACCATTCTCAACAAATTACCCAAGACAAGTTTACGTTAGGATGAAGGAATTCTGCTGGTCAAGGTCAACTGATGGACTTCTACAAAGTAGCTACTTTAAATTTAAAATCGTCCTATCAAATGAATGTAAGGAAATAAGGTCACACTGATTTTAATTATTGAAAATCTTCAAAATCAACAACAATACGGATGATTGCCTTTTGAAGAACCAAATACATCCAGAATGATGTTTGCTATTCAAGAGGTAGCTCAAGATTCAAATGGATAAGCCAAGCACTCAAGTCTTCATCGTAACAATTTTGTTGACTAGCAAATCAAAATATAAGATACATCAAGTTATTAGATAAATGAAGCGCAACTGACGTTATTCTTGTCCCATATTTTGAGCACATTTGGCGCCATGGAGAAGACGTTGCCGGAGGAATGGAAGTGCAGAGCTTGGATGGGCGAGCGGTTGTGGTGGTCACGTATCAGGTACGGGCTCTGGCAGCGGATGTCGTACATCAGGATCTGAATGAACAACATGAATACTTCAATGTTGAGTAATGTTTCAGGATATAATAATATTATATTATTATTATACATATATATAATATAAAGTCCCTGTATAGAAGAGCTTACACAACTGACCTGCCCTGTATAGTTGCCTACGGCCAGTGTGTGTGGGCCGCTGTATTCAAGTGATGTGATGCGCAGGTCTTTCCTGGACCTGATCTCCTCGTCCAAACTGCAATGTGAACATGAAAGAAAATTTAGACGTGGTCTATAACATTGCTCTTCATTGTAATGAGTCTTCAAGTCTTTTGTGGACGTTTTGTCCTCAAAGAAATTGCAATAATGCAAGAAATATTAAGAAAGGTCTACTACTGGAGAGCAAACTATTGAACAGCAGTTATTTTTGAGGGAGTTTTCATGGTAGCAAGATTTTTTTCATAGCGTTGGTCTAATTCTGTGGCATATTTTGCACAATCAAGCTGCTGCATTAAGTAATCAGAACTTTTGCTGATACTGATGATCTGTTGCAGCAACTTGTTGGCATAACATTCAACACTAACCTGTTGGCATAACATTCAACACTAACCTGTTGGCATAACATTCAACACTAACCTGTTGGCATAACATTCAACACCAACTTGTTGGCATAACATTCAACACCAACCTGTTGGCATACTCGGCCATGTGCTTGCCACAGTCAAGGACCCCGGCTTTACTGCGGTCTCGTGGGTCCCAGCACTGCAGGATGCCATCATCAGTACCCATTGTTAAGAGCCCATGATGCTTGTTCAATGTTAGTCTGAAAAATATTTTAGTGAGTTATGTATATTCATTTTGATAATAAGCAGGAGCCTGCATTCATAGAATCAATGGTGCTTATATTTATCAACATGAGGCCAGATTATCAAAACACCACAACATACACACAAGTGCTTAGGTACACGTAAGCACAGCGAAGTGGACATAACTCTAAACGGTAGTATTATCAAAACATTTTGCGCAAGCAACAAAACAACTTCTTGAACACAACTTTAAGACAACTCGGAGGTTGCAGAAGTGGAGTAAGGCACAACTATTTCCAGAGTGAAGTGATTGGAACTCATCATGTTCCCAATAAAACTGAAAATTTTGAAATATTTTTACTTATACCTAAACATACCTATAAGGTACCTATAGTCATGCCACTAGTGAATAAATTTAAATCGTTTTGATGCCAAGGGTTATAGATCTATCAATTTTGTCAGAAATTAGAATCAAATGTTAATTTTCAAATCACAGAGTTTTAAGATTATTCATTGGAAAAACTTCATTACTGAATTATTGATTCAAAATTATAAGGATCTTCACCAGCCAATCATCATATTTGGCATAGATATCAACCAGCCAACTGACCTGCTCTGTCAGTTGGCAAACAAGATGTTAATTTAAAAACAAATTGTTAATTTTAACCTTCCTATGAATCATATTTATCATACATTTCTGCATTAATTCTCCGCAGATGTCCTAATATCAATGATGGAATAATTATACTGTAGGTACAAGTTTTCTTTCAACTTGTATCAAAATATGTAAGCTCAAACTGTCATAAATTATTGTAAGGAAGGGAAAATTATTATTAACAGTGTATTTGAAAATGTATCTTTTTAAAAACTAGATGACTACCATTTCCATTAGGCTGTTCATTCACATGGGTTTGATAATACCATTTTAGATCGGTAAGCATTGCATACGAATATTTACATAGGGCCAAAATTACCTATGTGTACTTCTAGGTGATAATGCCGAAATTAGTTGTAGGCATTATGTAAGTTCTTGTGCATGAGTATGATTGCAATGTTTTGATAATCTGGCCTATGACATAGAGGTTAATGCATCAAATGATATAATGTCCATGTATACACATACTGAATGTATCTTTATTAAAACAAATATTGAAAAAGTGGAATTTTATAGCATTAAAAGCCAATTAAGAAATCAAATCAATTTAAATTCGATTGATATTATTTATTTATTTTAAAGCTAGAAGTGGCAGCATAGATTAACATATAATATATGATATCATTCAATTTCTCCAATATTATGTATTATTTCAGGGTAATATTTTCAGGATACTTTCATCTCTTGACATCATACACTCATGATGCACATGAAGAAAATCTAAAATTGAAGCACAATGGTGCAATATGGTTATTTTGTGGTATAATGTAACATCAAGAGTACATAATTTATCCAAATTTTAGAATACCCATCATTGCTGATGCTCAGTGTAGACCATGCACAAAGCTTCCAAGATATGGTGTTCCCCACACAAACTTCATCAAATTCTAAATAAAATAAATTCTTTCTGTAGCCAATGTTTGGCTCCTGTTTGAGTGATGGGAAGCATTATAGCAAGTTGGTTTTCCTCAGTGTTATCTGTGCACAATAAGAATTTTATGAGTTTGCATCAAGAGGAAATAACTGGTCTACAATAAAAGTCTTTTGTGTTTACAACAAGAGAAAACAAAATAAGTGACAATCAAACAAAACCTACCCAGACGCTGCAATATACAGATCAGCTGATGGCTGATGTAGGCAGAGGTCACGGCCAAACTTGGGTATTCGTAGGCGGTGGATACGGCCACCCTGACCATGCAGCTCAACATAACGATATTCTTGAAGGTAAGCTATCTGCTCGAAGTAAAGAAACATAAGTGCCATTTTGGCAAAGATTTCATCAAATATATTCATAGATAATAAATTCAATGGTTACATGAAGAAAAAATAAGAAATCTGTATTGAATGACATTTCCTTGCTTCAATTAATGCAAGGTCAGAATGATGCTGATGATTGTCTTACCTTACTATAATCATCACTGAGAATTTCTAGTCGAATAACTTCATAGTCCATCCCTCTTTCAAATTTGACAGATAGCTCAGACAGGTCATAACATTTCATGACAGGTTTGTAGGTGCCACAAGCCATGAGATACTCGCCATTGGGGGACAACTTAATGCAGTTGCTAACATCAGGCATGACAAAATCTTGCAACAGATCCTCTGCAAAGTAAGCAATTAACAATATAAGAATCCAACACACTTAAATTTTCCAGTCAGATCAATCATAAGACTTTTAAGGTTTATAATACCATAAACAGGGCAACTTGGACCTTTTGACTTTTAAGAAAATAAAACCCAATAACTCAAAAAGTTCTTGCTTTAAAAAAATTGAGTTGATGGCTCTTAAAGTGCCATATGATAATCTATAAATGCAAAAAGGATTATTTACTGTGACTATTTGTATCACAAAAGGGAGTGCTAAAAATGAAAAAATTTTGTACCCTATCAATATACCCCCTCTCATTTCTCAACTATTTGACAGAATGACCCCTAACTGATACCTACATTACCCTACAAGCCTTCCAGTTTTATGTATTGGAGCCAACCTAAGTTCATTGTGATAATTACAAATTGGGTGGGCAATGCCCTTAATGGGGTCACTTGGACCAGTCTAAATGACATCAAATGAGGTGACTTGAACTGAATCATATTGCAAATAAAAACCACATTTAATCATTAAACACGTGTTATTCAAGTGTTACTAATGCTATATATATATATATATATTTTCTAGGTTACTTATTGTTCTAAATTTATTATATATATATATATATATTTTCTAGGTTACTTATTGTTCTAAATTTATATTGTGCCTATTAACCAGTTAATTACTGTAAATGGCTACATTGTTAAACACCTGCATACCATGGATACCTGTGCCTAGGGCCTACAAGAGCTGTAAGGGCTTCTGCACCTACAGAAACTATATGGGAGATGAAGTAGATAGAGTAGAAGATTTAATAAGAGACAAGGCTAACCCAAAATAAGGCTAACCCAAGCTGCTTAACAGTACCGGTATGGCTTAGGCAAGTCTGTTTTGTTCAACAGAGTGCATAGAAGCTATGTTACAAAGACTGGAGGCCAAACTGTTTTTTAGGGCACAGGAGAGCATTGTTGTCAAAAGACTTGCACAGTGTAGTGATTATGGCTACATGTTTCAGTGTATGGACCTAAGGACTATTGACCAGAAGGTTCTGGGATGAGCAAGGACAAACCGTCCTTAAGTTTTCAATGAACCTTTGAGGGCCCAACTGGGCTTTTGCCTTCATCAAGCAGCATAGCAATTCAGGTAAAAGACTAGCAAATGATATTAAAAGATTAAGAGCAGCTTTGGGGAAGCAAACTCTGAAGGAGTACTCTTCAAGGCTAGCAAGGAGATAAAAGACATAACTCCTACCCATATTTTCAACCATGATGAGTCCCAGATTAATTACCCAATCCAAGTCACCCCAAGGATGTCTGACATAGACCACCCACCTTTCCTACAACTGTACATGAATACCAAGAGGAGAAGAAAGATGCACCTACTGGTGAGTAAACCGTAGGTACCTACTGACCTTACATATGCATGTTTCAACTCAAGTCAAACATAGCTGGTTCAATAATGATGAGCTTCAAAATTCTAAAATGGTCCAAGTCACCCCCTTTTACAGCCAATGAAATTCATGAATAACCTTTAAATTTTATCCCAAAGCTCTAGCACATAATTCTAATTACTGTTATATTTTGCTAGAATAATAATGTTAATACAAATAAGGTTATTACAAGGGCTATTCAGAAACTAGGGAACATATTGTAATAAAATAAAAATTGGGTACAGGAAAATTATTTTATCATTTACATCTGAAATAGTGACTAAAATGCTACTTTTCTACATTGACACCAAACAAATGAAGGCACTTATTGTAGCAGTAGACAAGCTTCACATTTGTTTCATCTTAGAAATCTTCTGCAGCAATATCAGCCACTCAGTGATGCATGCTCAGAGCTCATCGTATTTATCAAAATACAATGTTGCTAGCCAGTTCTTCATCTTTGGGTACAAGTGAAACTCACTCGGTTCTAGGTTGATACTATAGGGGGGATGCAGGAAAATCTCCCATTTGAAAGAGTCAAGAAGTTCTGCAGATTGATTAGCCAGACTTCACATGGCAATGTCAGACCTCAAACAGCAAATTGAACTGCAGAACTTTTTGACTCATTCAAATGGGACATTTTCCCTTATCCACCCTACAGTACAGACCTAGCACCAAGTGATTTTCACTTGTTCTCAAAGATGAAGAACTGGCTAGCAACAGCGTTGTGATGACAACAATTAACTCCAGGCGTGAGTTGCTGAGTGGCTGAGATTGCAGGTGGCAGATATCTATGACAAAGAATGTTCAAAGCTTGTCCACCACTATTTGTTAATTTATTTGTTGACTATGTAGAAAACTAGCATTTTAGTTACTATTTCAGAAGTTTATAACAAAATATTTTTCCTGTACCCTGCTTTTGTTTTATTACAAAGCGTTCCCTAGTTTCTGAATAGCCCCTCATACATAGGTACATTAACAAAGGTTATATTTAAAAGAAGCAGGAACAATAACAATTTTACTCTTGATTGTCATTGTGGCTAAAACGTAAGTCCATTTTTAAGTTCTTTTAACTTTTTATAGTGCAATGCATGCCATTTTAATTTAATTTACAAAAAAATTCTCAGCAAGTTTGTTTGGCATTTTTCCAGTATATACCATACCATACCTACCTATATTCAAAATAGAAAGTATTTATTTAATTAATTAACCTCCATTTGCAAAAAAATACAGTCATGTGCACTTGCTTCTAAAACAAAAGATTGAAGTTTCAACTATAGATCTTGCATACCATGCTGATTTACCATAATAAAAATTGTTAAAAATTATAAAAACCTTCATGCACCTCAGTCTTAGACAACCAAGAGTCTCAGAAATATTCAGCCAAGATACCGTACCCAAAAGCAACTAATCATCACAAAACCCCAAGGCCCAGGGTAATGTCAATGCAAATAGGTATACCTATACCCGGTAGTGCTTAATGATTCCACTTCTCTGTAGATTGTGACTTTTGATCAATATGGAGATGAACAAAGATCTAATAGAAAACACAAATTTTTTTATCAATACGTATATGCCAGTCATATTGGACCACAATTCAATGCTGCAGATGAACTTGCAATTCTATGCAGAAAGATACCAATGTGATGAAAATAATGAACAATCACTTGACACTGACTCATGGTTGAGATAGTGAATAATATGCTTCACAAACTGAGAGAAACTTGAAACATGATAACAAAAGGAATGTGAATTTATCTTGAATAAATAATGAATCAAGTTTCATGATGTTTTGGTCCAGATAATAAATGGTTGTCAGCCCATGAATGAGATGGGACAGTCAACTCTTAATATTACAAATTAAATGCTCCACAAATTTTTTGGGAAACTCACCACTATTGGCTTTCAACTTCTTCTTCTTCTTCTTTTTGGCCCACTGGAAAATAAGAAATACTTTATGAGAAGGTATATTATGGAAGTTAGTTTGTATATACCATATATATATATATAGGTATGCATGTTAATAAAGATTATTATAGAGCCTATGACAAATCATCAATAATATAGCCCTGTCAGTATAATGAATCCTTTAAAGTTGAGATGCTATTGATTAATCAATTAGCAGCACAGGGATACTGTAGCTTTTGGCCACCTGTCTTTGCTGGTACCTGACACCTGCAGCCGTGGTAATGTACACTACGAATGTCTGCACTGATAATAAATTGCAATCTATGAAGAAGCATAACAGCAAACTCCAATCTACCATAATCCTACCTAGTTATTTTTGGGCAATGAGCTGAGCATCCTCAACTTTTATTGTGTCTTACTCCAAAGTCTGGCCACCATGGAGGAATTTTAGAAAAGGGTTATTCATTTAGTTATGCCTGAGGCATAATGCACTCCACCCAAATACTACACCAACCTAATTACAGGAGATACAGTTTAAGGTCATGGTGGAATCCTATGGAACAAAAAAATTTTTGCCCAGTTTGACTTGAGGCATCACGCACCCTGGCTAATGATTAGAGGTTATTGATTAGGTTCAACTAGCTTAATGAAAGACTTGCATCAATGTATATAACAGTTATTTTTTTCTCATAAAGTTAACATAAGATAATTGACTTTATATAGCAAGCATTCAAGTTTCCTCCTTTTCAGAAATAATATATGCCAAAACAATTAATTTTATCCAACTAAACATATGAATATACACTGTTGATATGGTAATTATATTAACATACATACTTGAACAAATACATGTATTGAATTACATAACACATAATATAATATCAAAAAATGCAGATTAAATTATCTTTTTGAGTATGTTTATGCTCCTGGAATAGACATTCAGTTTTATTAGAAGAGATTTAACTGAGCAGTTTGACTTATTAAGCTTATTTAGCAAAAATATAACTCAGGTCTTGTCTATTCAAAATGTTCTCAGAGCAGCAGCTCTATGCTTGACACTTCGTGTGCGCAACTCCAATCAATGCATGAACATCATGCACAACATTTGAAGTTATTTTACAACATTTAAAAAGTCAACCTCCTACTTATCTGAGAATGAACTTAGGTGATGAATGCTTCTTACATAATTCAAGGCCTAACTTAGACAATTATTGCATTGTAGGTATACATAGCAACAAAAATTTATCTTCAAAAACCTGCCTCTTAAAGCATCTAACCAACACAAACTTTGCCATATCTCCAAAACATAGTGCAATTCTATAGGTATGGTAATATAAAAGAACATGGTTTTATGACATTTTGAAACAATCAATGCTTCTTTACAGACTGCCACTCAACACACTAGCACCTTCCCAAACAAAAGATAGGTAGCTATGCAGTGGATGAACGAAAGGGGCAGGCCAGCGTTGTGTTGGCAGCAAGCTGCGGCATCAGCTGTGGCAGCTAGCCTTGTTTGCTGGCGAATTTTTAATTTGAAATATAAGGCATGGATGAAGTGTGGTTTCAAGTCTGTAACAGCCTGAATTTCAGCCTAAAAATATAAAAAATATGTAACTCAGTACTCACTGCAGTGAGTGAAAGAGAGCACATTTTCTTGTTGACGAAAGCTTGAGGTCACGGACAGACGGGCAGACAGACAGACGGATGGATGGACATGGCGAGCACAATAGTGCATTTTTTTCCATAAATGAGAAAATGTGCTAAAAATGTATGTTTCTGCATGGACTTCAATTCTGCTAACATTGAGAAACTTCAAGAGTATCTTTCATACAAAAAATACTTGCTACATTAATTTTAATTTGGAGTCACATTTACAGCCAAACTAAAATTTATTTACAGAGTCTTTATAACAAGATAGATACTCTGAAGTTTCTCATGATTAACAGCATTGAAATACATGCAGAAATTATAATTTTTTCATATCTTTTAGGCTCCTAAAGACTTGAATCTGCACTTCTTCCAGGCCTCTTCCTTTCATATTCAAAATTCCCAACCAAGCAAGCTTCCACCAAGGCGTAGTTTTCACCAAAGAATAGTTTTACAGTAAGGTTCATTGTGGACAGAAGTACCATGGATTATTGATTGGTAATTTCATGCATTAGGTACTACATGTAAAGGCTAAAAATCATTGTAAAAGTTGTATCCCCAGATTTCCATGCTTTGATACTAATTAAATTCATCACTTGAAATTATAATTTTCAAGTAAAATATGAAAAGTCATCATGTGAACTCTCTATTACTATTTTAAATTAACTAAATTTATGGTGCATAGTTTTCTATGAAAAACAACCATGAGAAAAAAAAATAGGACAAAAAGCATTATTCATTCTACTATAAGTAGAATGAAATTAGGAATATAGAATAAACTTCATTTGTTGATATTCAATAATAATATGAATTAATTATTCAACTTTGAAAAATTGAATAAGAAGTGAAGCATATTACAAATCTAGAGTGGCCCAAGGACAGATTGCAGCGCCAGCAGTGGCAAGCAAATGAACTACCGGTACTACTTTATTGTTTAGTTGGTTAGATTAATAAGTTAATAATATTGTATTCTGTTTATGCAGTCTCTTAAAGTGTTCCAGCAAGATATTTCCATGATGAATTATTTATTTATTTATAAATTTGTGGCTTAATAAGTTCTTGCATTCTGTGACTCACAGGCGATGGATAATGTGTGTGCATGGGACATCACACCTTGTTCCTGTGGCTAATTCGGAATGCTTTTATTTTGCGTCTGGCAAATGACATATAGCTTATGACTTTTTGAAGATGCCATTCAATAGCCCTCGCAAAGAGCTTTAAAATGAGCTCAAACTCGTTTCTGAAATGTTTCATGGTTAGAAGTTATCAACAAAAAACGCTCAAAACCGTCCCTTATTACCCCGTTTGATGGTATTATAAGTTTTCTGTCTCTTGTCCCTTGTCAAAATGTATCTGTGTGTTGCTCCAATGCTTGTGCGCACAAGCGGGGACGGCCAGAAGTTGCGACAAACTGTGCGCAGCAATGGCTTAAAAAAAGTCATAATGCGTGGGAAAATTACGTGAAAACAAACATCATCCTGAGTGTGGATTTTTATAGTTATTTATGGCAATTTGGGAACAATGGAAGTAACCAAGAAATTTCACTGGTCAGAATGACCACGGATTTGTACGGAAAATGTTTTCCTGGCAATAGATCATTGCCCAATTGTGCCAAACTCAGCCAATTACAGTGCAGAGAAGAGAAGCCTAGAAGGACAAAATTTATATTGTTTGAAGAATTTTCATCATGTTGATTTGGAATCTCAAAAATATTTACATAGGTATTAATTAATTCATTCAATTGCTGGAAATGCATTATGCCATGTTTAGGCAACACAAACAAATGGTATAGTTGTTTTCTATAGGGTAAACGCGGCATATTCCGACATTGTGGGTAATTCCAACACTTATTGACTTTTTTCCTTTTTCTTAGTTCCATGCATTTGTTGTTGGTAGAAATAGTGACGTCATACTCTTGCATGCCATACTAATGCCAAAACACTAGGTCTGGGCCGTCTGGCGGGAAAATGTTGAGATCCAAAGAGAGACAGTGCGCGTCATCCAGCAAGAACATCGAAAAATGTGTCAAAGTTTAGAGTTGACCTTGCTCTACCAAATAGTGATAAACTGTCTGTGTAGAAAGAATATTATGGTTTGAGACTTTTAAATAAGTCTGTGAATATATTAGGAATCCTTTAAGTATACTTGTATTTGTTGATTTCAAGTCGTAAATAAATTAATAGATGATTAAGTTAAGAGACGGTTATAGACACATAAAAACTAATTCTGACACAGCTTGGAATTAGACACTCGATAGACAATTAGACACAGCTCGTTCCAAGCTGTGTGCCAAAATTAAAATGCTCTTTATTAAAACCTTAATAGCTCTTAATTAAAAGCCTAAATAAGTAGTCTTCAATATTCAATAGTGTTCCAATTCCAAGCTGTGTTGTATTCCAATACAGCTCACACAGGCGACACAGCGACCGGAATTTTAACACAAGAGTGTTGGAATTACGAATTAATAGTTTGAAGCGCGGCCGGAATTAGTCTCACAAAATGCCTAATTTAGTCACACACAGTGTCGCACTGCGCCGGAATATATGGATTTGGTAGCTCTGCATTCTAAAGGCTTTTGAATAAATATGGCAACATTTTGCAACGTTTCATTGTTGCTGGTGCATAGTGCAGTGTTTGGAGAGTGACGTAAAGCAAACAGAACTTGAGTAGCGCATACAGTGATTTTTTTATAGCCATTCATTTTTTGCTACATCCTTAAAGTGTTGGAATATACTGCGTTTACCCTAATAGCAAAATGTTTGAATTGGTTCTTTATTAAAAATTATTCAGTTTTCACTGTAGCATGGCAACTTTAGTGAGGTGGCAACTTTCGTGGCATTGACGTGATGGTAGTTGTAGCTGAAAAGGTAGATTATATTGCACACATGTACAGACTGTACTCAGTGTACTGTCCTGCTTTAGATGATATTTTCTAATATTTTTAACCTTTGAACATTAAAAACTACCGTAAAATGGGGTAACTTAGACCGGCGGGGTAACTTAGACCACTTTTCGTTTTTTTAACAAAAACCCCCACAACTCAAAAACT